>NW_027179565.1:55000-57500 GCF_036669935.1 Montipora foliosa | reverse complement strand
GTCATTTCACTTGCGACGCAAGCAAAGACAAATGAAAGCATAAGTAGCTTATGCTAAGTGAAAACGAACGTCGACACAAGCGTGAGTTTTCATCAAAATCAACCACGGCATCCGCCATTTTGTTCAAATGCTCAGACGCTGGGAATCTGGAACGAGTTCTTTAATTGGCCGGACAGGGCCAGATGTAACAAATTTCCGTGTGCTTATGCCGTCTTCGTTTTTTCACGGCATAAGGAGAACGCAAGCAAAACTGAAGCACAAGAAAAGGAAAAACTTTGATCCTTTTGCTTGTGTTTGCGCTTGTATTTATGCTTGCGTCTGGGCAGTTTTCACGGTGAAATGAGAGCTCTTATGCTCGGCTTGTGCCTGCGTCCCCAGTGCAAACCAGGCTTCAGTTCCCGGGAGGAGAATTAGTAAGTGAGTTGAATTGGCTGAAATAATAAAAAGCAAATGAATTATAATAATGAAAACTATAGATAATTTATATACATCAACATATACACAATTTAAGAAAATGATTGCTTTCATATCTCATATTACCAGTTTATTAGTTTAAATTTTTTTTTGTCAAACGTATTTGTTGTTTTTGTGTTATTTGTATTTGATTTTCCCAGGTAACAAATGCTCAGCTCGAAGCGTTAAGACTTGAAAACAGGCATTTGCGAGATACAGCCTTGAATGATCAGCTGACGGTAAGCTTTTACTTTATTTACAAAATTGTCCTCTGCGAGTGGCTAGTCGAAACGTTGTCCCGGCGGACATGTTGTTCAATGGTCCATTTCTATTACGCTACGTTCACTATTGATCGTTCACAGCGCTTTATAACATTGTCCAGTAGACTTTATAGGGAAGAGATCGCTAACGTTACATACTGTTTTGAAGGCGATTCCTCGGTATTGTACTGCGCATTTGGTGCGTCAATATTTATAATTTGTATCAAATTTGCAGCATTGTAAATATGGCATAAGACGGTCATACATGCTGAAACAGTTCTCAAAACACGTGAGAGAAATTGGGAATGATCCATAATTATCTCTTTGCGAATAAGTGTGTGCATTCCGAGAACATGGCGAATTTTGTTGTTTCGATCTACGATAATCGAGATAGACAGGTGCGATGGTGTTTTACTCTAAACGAGCATAGTGACCTATAGTTTTTATTGCATAATTTTGGTGTACAAATTATTCCCTTTAATTCACAACAAATTTAAAAAAAAATTTAAAAATTTATAGGAAGGAGAAAAAGTTATAGCTAAAAACGTATACAAAGCCCCTTACCCACGGATTTAAATTATGATTTTGAAAACAACGACTCGAGAAACGTTTTGAGTCGACGTCGTTTTAAGTGGAGTGATTTTGCCATAAACTATATAAGACAGTGATCCATATGTTCTAGACTTTCTACCTATCGGTTGTTTTTTAAAATGTTGCTTTAAAAACCCTCTCGTTTAGCTGCCGCAATATGTACCCTGTGCCGATGGAATAACGCACGTGATTAGTGTCAGTACAGGCGTCAATGGGAGAAGATTGGCCCTTTATGTCTCGTAAGCAAGCACGATGACTTATCTTTTTTATTGTAGTTCTCAAAACAGGGATTAGAGAGCAACTTTATAAGAAACTACAATCCTTATTAATCTTCCCTAAAATTCCAATACAGTTTATCTTAACCACTCCTCAGTTGACGATATCACGAATAGTAAGTTCCTAGTGAATCCTGGGTAGTTCCAGTTCTTTGTGTGGCGTTCGGACAAAATCGAATATTTATGGTCTATATGGACCCAATGTCACGCCCGCGCCCGCGGAAATGAGTTTTAATTAAAAGGGAAATCTCATTTTGAACAACCTGAAAGAGATTTTTTCTTGTCCTTTGCACTTCTGTGTAGTATCTCATAATTGTTTTTGTTTAATTGTAGGATTTATCGGATTTGCATGGTCATGGCAACCTTCAGCTCGTTGGGCAACTTGAGGTAAGGATGATGTCTAACTTAACATGAACATCGATGCTATCACAAACTTTTCCGTCTCTCAGTCCCTCTGCGCAGTACCTGTATTATTCGATAGGTCGCTGAAACGTCGCCGGCCTTAGCGGTCATTCTTTAATAACCTATCTGTGTTCATATGGGAGGTCGGACTTGCCCCAGATTCGGTTCCCGAGGCCGAGATCTCGCTTAATGGAACGAAAATTCTCCATATGACCAGCTTGCGGTTACTGGGATGAAAGGGATTCTTGCATTTTCACCGCGCGCCGGTGGCTCAGTTGGTAGAGCATCGGGCTGCCATGCGGGAGGTCGTGAGTTCGACTCCGGCCGGACCAACACTCAGGGTCTTTAAATAACTGAGGAGAAAGTGCTGCCTTTGTAATTACATCCGCAAATGGTTAGACTCTCTAGTCTTGTCGGATAAGGACGATAAACCGTAGGCCCCGTCTCACAAATTGATATCTTCCATGTTCATTAGTTCCCTGTGGGACGTTAAAGAACACACACACTATTCTAGAAGAG
>NW_027179565.1:35000-52500 GCF_036669935.1 Montipora foliosa | reverse complement strand
ACCTAGCCCCTTTAAGTACCAGAGCTGAAATGGGTACCAGAAGTCCAGTCCAATCGTCGTTTCGCGGCCTTGAAATACTTCCTCGCTAATTGGTACATGTATTCGTAGGTGCTCCTCAGCCCCTAATGTCAACATCAACCAAGGCAATACCTGAATATGCTCCCAGAAGGCCCGTGGATGTGAGTCAAACTAGCACTTCGAGTGGATACACAGACACAGAGGCACTGATTCAAGCTAATGCCACTGCAGGCCCGGCTCGATCAGATTCAGAGGTAAGTGGCTTTAGGGACGAACTAGCATCGTAGTGAATGTAAAATGAAATGAACGCGCCGGACTCTTTGAGATGTTTGTTTTCATCAAGCGAAAACACACCTCGACCCTAACCCTAACCCTACGAAGCCCTCCCAGCCCAATTCAATTTAAGGCCCAGTTGGAGAGGGGACGTTTAGCTGAGTAAAAAGTAATAGGATCCTAAGGGAGAGGGGCTTGGGGGTTCATTTGCATTTGTTTCTGTACACTACGTACTTACTTAGCTGGGTTTATATGTCGCTGGTTTGGGAAGGAGCCTGCAGTTCACCGCTTAACAATAGATGATGCTCAATGTCAACCATCGATACCGGCGTAAATGTGGTTGTTTTATCTTTTCTTGTGTTATTTATCCCCAGGTGTCCCTCACCTCAACTGGTGTTGCTCGGCGCTCTTCTATCACATCTGACTTCCTGGCAGAGGAAAACCGACGAGAAAAAGAACTGGAGCGCATTCTGGACAGAAGGATAGAAGACTTAAAAACCAACACCGACTATATTATACGAAAATACACTTGAAACTCTAAAAGGTTTACATGCAGAAAGGAAAGGAATCGAATTCTTCACTGCAGACTGTGGAAATAGCGAAATAATTTATAAGCCATGTGCGGAAGAAAGCAATAATTTATTGAATAATTTATTTCATTTTCTCGTATTGGACAAGTCACAAAGACATGGCTGTTTGTTTGCGAATCGAGGTTTAACAATGCGAGTTTTGTAAATGAATGAGATTTCAGAAAAGGCTGGTGGCAACTTCTCAGGTATACACATGATCTTTTAAGAGTCACCTGTGCCTTCTTTTATCAAGGGGGCTAGGTAGGGGGGGGGGGGGGGTGCCTTGGCACAAATTTAAAAAGCACGGGTTGAAATACATGCCAGAAAAATAAAACTAGAGTACAGAGTTATTCAAACCTTGATGCCTTTTAGAGAAATGGTTTTCGACTCTAAACATAGTTACGAAAACATGTTTTGTTTGTTTGTTTATTTTTTTGGGCAGGTTGAAGTTTTGGCAGCTATTCAGCTGATGTGGACCTGCAAAGCCCACCCACCCATAAACTCACAAAGGGCAGCCACAACACCGGGAACTTTATCCCCTACTCTTCTCGAATAGCGTGTGGGTTCTTTGACGTCCCACGGGGAACTTATGACCATGGAAGATATTTGTGAGACGGGGCCTACTGTTTATGTCCTTATCCGAGAAGACTGGCAAGTCTAACAATTTGCGGGTGTAAAAGGCAGCACTTTCTACTCAGTTATTTTAAGACCCTGAGTGTTGGTCCGGCCAGAGTTGAACTCACGACTTCCCGCTTGGCAGCCCGATGATCAACCAACTGAGCCATCGATGCTCGTGGGGTACCGTGTTGGGGGGGGGGGGGGGGGGGGGGGAGGGGTTGTATTGGTGGTATATATCCGTATGATGTCATAAGAATTTCTTTTCCGACTATGAGATGATTTCAGAATTGCCTTCAAGTTAAAGAGCCCGTTTCTCGAACGGTCCCGAAAACTTTTCGGGCCCGAAAAGCCATTTATGAAACTGCCAACCGCTTGTTTTGGAAAGCCGATCTTTTAACATGTTTTCAAGGTAGCAAAAACAAGACTTACTGTGATATTTGACGACTTAAATCCTCTCCGTTCTTCAGATACAGAGGGCCGGAATTGTGACACCCAAAAATGGCCCGTCAAGTTTCGGGACTTTCGAGAAACGGGCCCCAGGTCGCTCGTGTCACGCACTCTTCTCCCAGTTGCTCGCGCCTAATCGCTAGGCAACTTTAACGCTAACCCGGAAATTACTTTAACCCTAGCTTTGAGTCCTATTTCTCCTTCTAAATTCTTCTCGCTGATCTCTGTGCATGTCAGTATATGAGGTTACTTTGGAGAATTTGTTGAAGGATCAAAATGTTTTCTCCTAAATTCTCTAAACCTTTCCTGGTCATTTTGCATCAAAGTCCGCTTGTGGTTACTTCACGTAAGACACATTCAGTGTAGTATTTCCTGACTCAGTTGCCCGCGCGCGATTGCGTTGTGTCCCGTAGCAAAATTGAACAGGGTCTTAAGGACGTTCGCGCCAAAATCTTCCTACGGTGAGATTTTCTTCATTTCTCGCCTAGAGTTAGGTCATAAAGTACTTACTCCAAAAAGGAAAAAAAAAATGGGGGTCACCGACTTTGTTTCGGAGAAAACGGCAGTGGAAAAATGCCTTCACTTCGAGAAATCGGTCATAATAGCGAGATGTAGGCTCATCTGCTCATCCATCGAGAATCATAAAAATAAACTGTTGGAGTGAAAGTTTCCGTGCATAGGTTTTTAGGAGTGAGATTTTTAGATGATTGTATGCCGCTAGGGATGTGGTTAACAGTAGAGTTCATCCTCGACGAGCGTTTTTGTAAGCTCTATCCGTTGCAACCACTACCGGAATTCGATGGCACGAGGAAAGAAAATGTTAAAAAAAGATAACTTCTTACGGTGAGATTTTTTTCATTTCATCATATTTTGTAGATAGTAAGTAAAGTAAGTGATTCATGATTAAAAAAATAGGGGTCACCGATGATCTGAACGAGTAAAATCGATGTGATTTTGCAAAGCTCTTGGAAAAATTCGTTTGTCACGCTTTTGCGTGACCTGTCGGGCAAGGACTGGAACCCAAGAGAGGCTCGATCGTTGAAGAGATGAAAGGTTTTTACCGAAAAAAAAAACCTTTCTCGAGCATAGCAACGAAGTTTTAAGCAGGGATCATCTTCATTTGGTTGGTGTTTTGTATAATATCTCTCCATTGCCGTCATGCTCATCCTCTGGAGTGTGTTTTTTGTGAAATTCAGTCGCTGATTGTTTCCACGCAGGTCCGCACTATTCAAGCGGACGAGGAAGAAAATACTGGTCAATTTTCACGAAAGTAAAGGAAAAGAACTTTAAAAACATGCATTCACTTTGAACTTAAGTCCGTAGGGTAATAAAAACATTAAAAAGAAACAGCCCCAAAAAATTTACGCAACGGTTCGTCCTCGAGTTTTCCAGACTTTCAGCCACTAGTATACTCGATCAGCTACCTTTTCCAGAGCTTTTCCATCCTCCCGCTCACTTCTCTTTGAAGTTTCATGATGATTCGGAAATAAATGTGCCATTCTTTTGCCGGCCTAGAATTTTTTCCTCAGCGTTTTTGTCGCCATGTTATTTTAACTAATGCTTGAAAAATTTGTATGAAAGTCAAGTAGACTAGTGCACGACTGATAAAACCTCGCGAATATCAGTCGTGCAGTAGTCTACTTGACTTTCATAAATATTTTAAATCAATTTTGACTGATTACGATCTTCTCTGATCCAACGCTGTGCAAGACTTATCGTCCACCGTTTTTGCAAAGGTTTTAAAACCTCAACTTCACTAATGCTCGAAGTAATGCGTGACATTTACAGTCGCGTTACCTGCGCAGTAACGTTGCGCACAAACAATTAGCGCGAACGTCCTTAAGTAAGTAAGCAACTCTCTTTAAACACACATTGCATATATGTTAAATTTAGTGAAAACAGAATTATTCAAAGGTTCTTACTTCAATAGAATCCCTTTTTTGTGGAATAATCTACCCTGAATCTACCGGATGAAATGAGAACATCTAATAGGCCATTTTCGAAATATCAAATATTCAGCTTGATAGTAAGGCAGTGAGGACAAAAACAATAGCCCTTTTCACGGTTAGTTTTTTGTCATTTGCATGACAATGTAATCTAACGTGGATGCGAGGCAATTTCAGGTTAAACTACAAAATAGCCCGGAATTGCCTCACATACATGCTAGATTACATTGTAATGCAAATGAGAAATACTAACCGTGAAAAGGGCTATTGAAACACTTTGGAATTAATGTGAAGAATATTTACATATCATCCACTTTCCTTTGTCTTTGTCCTCACAGCCTCACTATCAAGCTGAATTTTAACATATCGAAAAAGGCCTATTGCAGAATTTCAAAAAACAAGGAACTGTATTTTATAAAAATAACCCATTTAACCCAGATAAACCAAAGGTCATTGTCCGGATACAAAACAGAATTTAGTCTGAGTTTTATAATTACGCTACGTCATTGCATTTTCCAATCCTTGCACTTTATAGACATATTTTTTGCCATTTCCATATTACCTTTTGTAACGTTTGAGTGTAAGTTCCAGGTGGACTAGCCGGAATGGTTCAATTGTTCCTCTCTAGTCTTCCTTTCTGTGTTATATATTTGTATTATAGTTAGTATTTATAATCTCTTCGGCATGTTTTGTTATTATTTATTTTGCTTGTGTGTGTATGATTAGCTCGATTGTGCAGAGAAAATGGGATAAATTGTTAAAAATTCAAAAACTGTCCACTAACTAAAAACTCCGCAATAAAACGGTAGTAAAGCACTAATAAAGGGAAAACGGTGTGTATGGAACTTGCCCTTTATCGCTAGAAAATGGTCTCAAAAATTAAGGCAAAGTTATGAGAGGATACCTAAACTTCGAGCCAGGATTCGAGCTAGGATCCGAGCCAGGATTCGAGCTAGGATCCGAGTCAGGATTCCAGCCAGGATTCGAGCTAAGATGAGCTTTCTCCGCTATTTATTCTCGAATCTCTCGGTTAGGTTAGGTCTCGCATCGGTTTTAGGTTAGGTCTATTTAGGTTGGTTCTAGTCTAGTTAGGTCTAGTTAGGGTTAGGGTAGGTCTCGGTTAGGTTAGGTTAGGTCTCGGTTAGGTGTCGAATCCTGGCTCGGATCCTGGCTCGGATCCTAGCTCGGATCCTGGCTCGAATCCTGGCTCGGATCCTGGCTTTATTCTTAGTTTATCTCAAGTTATGATATCGGTTAATAACATATAAAAATATTAGTGAGTGCTCAGGCTGCATAATTACAGAGACTGCAGATGCATTCACATGAAAATGACAATGATATTTGTTGCAAGTTCCCATGAACACTGAGACAAACTCAGATGCATTGGTTTGTCGCGTAAATTGTTCCACAGTTTGGCAGCCTGATAGGAGAACGAATGCATCATATAACGATGAAGTTGGCCTGGGAAGGCTTTAACCGCTGATACGCCGGGTAAATATCTCTCGAATAGGTGGTTTTCACGTTACGTCATCCCCGCCATGTTGGTGGACGAAAACAAAAGATCTCTCATTAATTAACTCCTTTTCTTCGTCCACCAGCAATTGTACATTTCACTATTGTTATCTGTGTCTCTAGAGATTGGTTGCAAACCACCTATACTGATGATAATTCGTACGTTAATGGGATATGCGTTTATTGACGAGGTGAAGAGCTTGTTCAATGTGTCAATGTTTCAAGTGTTTAAGATGCCTTCTTTTGGGGGAGAAAATAACCCGAGTGACAATACTTTGGCAAAAAGAGCAAGAAAAACGAAAACACAGACGACGAGTATTAAGCCTCGGGCTTTGGCTTTTCTTAGTCAATCCTTGCTTGTGATAGACAAGCTGTGACTCAGTATTAATTAATAATTAAATAAATAAATTGATTAAATCCTCGGCTTGCAGGGGAACGTACCCAGGCGCTGTCCAAACATGTTTCAACAACCAAAGTTGTATAAAATCTATTGGTAGAGCATTCCAATTTTTAAGAGTTGTCGGGATCAAGTGTTCGCACGAATGAACACCTTTGAAAAAGGGATTTATCAAGGATTCACGTGATCTTGTGCTATCAATAGCGGTGGCACATTAAAATAAGTTGTTATTGCAGTAGAGCGCTGTTTCTTATTGGCTCATAAAAGAGTTCAGTTGACAAAAGTAAAACAAGAAAACGGTACTTTTAGGCCTCAGTGTCGATGTATTTCCTTGTAGTTGTGGCCGGGGATTTGGCCGTGTCCAAAATTGCACGAAAAGAGACGCGGAATTTTGGTCAAACGTCACCAAGTGTACCTTCTCTAGGTTCGATTTCCACCGCTCTCTCGGGTCCGGTCTTCGTTCCTCCCCGAGAAGAGACGGCCGTGATTTCGGGAGTGAGCGCTGGCTCATTTCCCGAAACAGCTGCTGGTAATCGAGCCTATCCTCTCACCCGCTCAGAAATGACCGATATGTCTCTGTTCATGATAGAGACTAGGGACTAAGTTTAGTCAGTTTCATCTTGCCGTGATGGGCAACCTTTCAGTTTAGCAAATATAGATGTAAATGTAGATGTAGATAGACACCTTAGACGCATTGAATAAAAATTGTGTTTTCCACTGATGTTAATTTGGTCGTTTGTCCGTTTTTGAAGGACCTATAAAATCTGAAACCAAGGCTTTCGAGGTATCCGTTCCAATTTTTGAAAAGCGCTGTCTCCTACTATAACTCTAGCTAAATCGTATCAATTTGTGACTCAATATATGCGATCTTCAATTCAGTTCTCGCATCTTCTAGGATCTGATGCAAGCACTACCTCTTGAAGAATGGCACACGTAAAAGCTATGCAGAGGCGTATTTGGGTACGGTCGGAAATTTAGTAGTTTAAAGTAGTGTTTTTGCCCAAATCTTCCAACAAAGTCTTCCAAATCAAATATAGCAACTTCAAGGCAAATTAAAGGTAAAACTAGTCGTTATCCCTGTCTCCCTTTGCAAATATCCAACTTCGTGTCTATGGACGCTTACCATTGAACTTCAACTGAATCATTTCAAGTTGGAATTGCCCCGTAGAATATACGTACACGTGGATTTGTGTAATATCCCACCCTCTTTAGGAGGGATATTGGTGGTAACATTGAGAAAGAGACTCTCTCACTCTTTTAAATTTTCTGTTTGTTTGTTTGTTTCATCTAAAATTACATTTTAAGGTTAAATATGTGTTTTCACTTAGTTCGAATAACGAAGTATAGGATTCGACTCCGTTTTTGGACTTTAGACTTTTTTCGGGGGGGTCGCGCTCTGGCTGCGCATGCGTAAAATTTCTCTTTCTCGTAGAAGGCAGTTCAAGTAGGATTCGAACTCGGTATCTCTTTCTTCAGAGGCAATCGCGATGACCACACTAAACCACAGAAGACAACGGGACAGATTACCGGGGAAATATCGATTTTTTTTAGAAACAACACAACACTTTTTAAATGTAAAAACATGGGAAATATGTATTAAAGAATTGTGTGCGTGACTGAAAACGAGTTTTTGTGTTTTTGTTCCACGCAATGCAATATCCAGTTATCGTATGACTCTGTAACAGATATCGTAATTTCTTGGTTTTCACGTGACGTCATAAAAAAAAACAAGGAATAAACAATCCGTTTGAGATGTTCGTTTAATTAGTTATTAGAACAGCTGAAGACTTATCTTTTCACAAATTTTCAGTTTGATAGGGTTTTTCGTCTTGTGATAAAGCAAGGTTGAATTTCTAAGCTTTTGCGTGACACGACATTTAAGGTTACCGTATACCTTCAGGGGTGTCTCGCGTCCGAGCGATGCAGCGCGTCCGGTTTAAACTGTAGATATCTAAACCCCTATATCAAATTAAAGCTTATAGAGCTGGCTATCAAATCATATCAATAATTAAGAAATTAAATGAATTGTTTTCAAGACCTCTAAATGCGAGCGTCCGAATCACCTTTTCAAAGCTACAAGTCAAAGCAAATTTTGCTTTTAGCTATTCTATCTTGTTCTTCCGTTTCCCCACCAAAAGCGCTAAAAAAAATGTATCTGCGTTTTGCCATACTCAGTTACAGTGAAAAGTTATAGAACGTTTTCGAAATAGTATTAAATAGTATTACATAGTATTGTTCGTACAAAATGATCGCTCTCAGAGAAAAATTATTTTGAAATAAAAAATTCGCAGACAAGTTTTTGTTGTTTATATGTTAACCTAGCCACTGTCAAAAGTTGGGGGCAATCGGCTAAAAAACTTTTGAACAAAGTGTAGGCTACCCGTAGCCTCTTTATTTTAAAATCGTGATTCGTACCTTCCCCTCCCCTATGTACTTTTGTAACCGCGCCTTTCACACTCAAACATGGCGGCTTCCTGAGCGAATGAATTGAGTTGCTTTATTTAAGCAATATGCAGTCTTAGTCTTCTCCTGGGTCTTGGCAGTTATTGATACCAACGTGCTGCTTTTCGCTAGAATGTTATCTCCTACTACTTTGAACATGTTCTCGCCCTCACCTGCCAGCTCTGAAGACATAGGTTCGTCGTCTTTGTTTCCATCGCTTGACACAGGGGGACTTTCCACGTCTGGTATAACTTCGGAGGAGGTCGAGGAACAGCCTGAAGGCGACGACACTGAATAGTAAGCTTAATGGTGTACCTCAGTTAATTAATCAATAAATTCTGTATGTGCGTTAAAGAAAATGCGGTACACAATGGGATAATCCGCTTTGGAAGATGAATCGAGTGAAAATGGATTAGTGCTGAAAAACTGAATAAAAATATTCGCTTCTAAAGGTGATGGGAAAAGCGTCGTACTCGGAAACTAAACGGGGCTGGACAATCTGCAAGCCAGCAAGTCTACGAGCCATGCAAGTTTCGCATTTAAGTTTAAGCACCCATTTTAAATAGCGCTGATAACCTGTTATTAAGTTTAAGCACCCATTTTAATTAAAACCCTTTCAATCCTGTAAGGGCCAATGAGACTTATAGATTTTACTCTGTCTAACGCCAGACCATTTTCCTCGTCAATGGCGAACCTTACAGGAGTGAAAGGTTTAACAAACAGCTACATTCACTCAAAAACTATGTCCCCACTAACCCTTTCACTCCCAAGAGTGACACTTATAGATTTTACTCTGTCTTATGCCAGACGATTTTCCTCGTCAATGGGGAACCCCACAGGAGTGAAAGGGTTAAAACGATTAGCTTTCAATAACTGTGTAATTTGCAAGTTGACTTGCCATCACGGCTCACATGACTTGCTGTCATGGCTCGCATGCCTTGTCGCATGCCTTGCATGCCTCGCTGGCTCGCACATTGTCCAAACTCAAACGAAACTATTGGAACTGAGTACTTAAAAAACCAGCAAACTCAATTGGAACATTCTCACTGTTTCCCAATGATCTAGGCTGCCTTCAGTTAATGAACTTGTGAACCCTGAAGGTCAATTCCAATGCAACAGTTTCATTTTTCACAGTCGTCCAGATACGCCGAGAAATACACGTAATTAGGTATAGTTGTAAGTGCTTTAAATAATCACTGATAACTGACCAAAATTGTCTACATCTACGTATCTATATCTACGTGTTCCAGCACTTGGCAAAGTCCTTTGACCTATGGCTGTTTCTGCTTAGGTGATCTCATACACCATAAACCTTTTTAATGGCATCACACCAAGCTGGTCACTTCTGCTGAAGAGAATGTTCAGGACAGCCACAACAGCGGGGAATCCATGATCACCTGCTCTTGTCGAATAATATGTGGGTTCTTCAACATCCCACAGGGAACTACAGTCAACTCTTGTTATAGCGGACACCCTCGGGACCACGATTTGGTGTCCGTAATAGCGGGGTGCGTGAAAATTCTTATTTTAAACGATATTTACAGAAGGGGGTCACCGGTGTGTTCATTTTCATTAACTCCAGTACTTTTTCAGACCCGTTGTCGCACGCAAAGAGTGTCAGAACTTTATTTACAAACAGAAGAACTTGACAGAACAGGAGTTACGTACCCTTTGTGTACAGTACTAAGTACGTAAATAACAGTCATCGTATGTTGCAGCAATGTCCATCATCGTTTTGGTTTCCTTTCCTACTGTACTGAAGTGCAGTAACCTACATTTCTAAAAAAAAATTTTTTTAAGGAAAAACCTGAACATCAGCTAGTGATTGCATCAGCTATCACATTGCCTTGAAATATCATTCCAATCGGCTCTGTGTACTTCTCCTTTGAATTGCAACTTCCCCCACTTTGTTGCCAAGGAGACTAAATTCATTAGCAACTTAAACTCCCCTCTATGAATAAAAAAAGCAGAAAAAATAGACTTGATATGTGTGCAAATTTTCCAAGATGCTTCTCGGTGTCCGCTATAACGAGAGAGAAAACAATAAAATTGTAACGTTGGGACCGAATAAAGTGTCCGTAAGTCCGTAATAGCGAGAGTCCGTAATAGCGGGAGTTTATTTCAGTCAAACGTCTGTAATTTTCGCCGGGGATGTAGCTGCTGTCCGTAATAGCGGGGTTTCTGCAAGGCGGGAGTTGACTGTAGTCTTATGAGCAAGGAAGATATTTGTGAGATGGGACCTACGGTTTATAGTCCTTATCCAAAAAGACTTGAAAGTCTAACCATTTGCAGATGCCATGACAAAGGCAGCACTTTCTCCTCAGATATTTTAAGATCCCGAGTGTTGATTCAGCTGGGATTTGAGCACACAACCTCCTGCATGACACTTAGCTCAGTTTGGTCCACCATTTGGCTTTTTGCTTTTAATTTCATCATCTGTCTCTGAAAGTATGATTGGTGGAAATAATGCGCATGTGCATTTGCATTTGTAGCACATTGAGAGGAGTGTTGGTTGGATGTCAAATTTCATAATCTGTATAGTGATGAAGATATCATTCCATATTACATGGTGAAAAGAAAACACTGACCTCTACATATAGCCTTCTTACCTACATTAATTACCAGATTTCCATTAATTCTTTCTTTAGCAGTGGTGTCACAGAATCTAGCAAAGCAGAATTATTCGAAAAGACACTTCTGGAGCTGTCAGAGGTATAGTTTACTACAGCATATTTTTTAGTTAATTTTCCTTTTTGAAAAAAAATATCTAATATCTAATAGTCTAAGATTGTCATGGTAATTTGAAGTGGGTCATTGTAAATTTTGGTCAACTGTCAAGATGTCAATAGACAAACGTCTATAGAAATCCAACAGACATCTGAAAGTGTATCACATGAACAGCTTACCGCTATGCGCTACATTCAATTTGGTTTATTTCCGGTTGCTGTTTTGAACTTGATTTTTGCCATATTAATTTTGTAGGGTTATCTAGAGTACATGTACACAAGATCTTGTAAAACGGTGGTCCTGTACATCAGTGGTACCAAAGAATTCTATCAATGAGAGCTTTAGTAACACCCATGTATTTGCCTAAATGACTTTTTGGACTTTTATTTCTAGCGTATTCTGCTTCAGAATGGAGGGAAGTTGCATGTTAAAGATATAGCTGATCAAGTTGTTGAAAGTGGTCTTGTTCCACCGAGGTCAGTGATTTTGCTGTTATTGAGTTAAGAAGGGTACTTTCAGGAAGACTGAATCAATATTTACTGAACCTGGAAGATAATAGTTTTGTCTCTCAAGGCTGTTGTGGGTGAAGACACACTGGGGTAACAATGTACTTGGAATTTTAAATTTCTTTATCCCAATGAAGGTCAAGAATTAAAAGAAACTGCCAAACAAAAAGAAATTGTCTTGATTGGTGCTCATCTAAAATAAACAGATGAATTATCAGAACACACAGTTTATGATTATTGTGAATCCTGTTTTTAGTATAGGTAATTATGTGACTTCAAGTGAAGTGCAATTTCAAATACTGTAAATGAGCACAGGTGAATTTTTTCAACGACAAACAAACAGGCTCAAGCAATACATGTATTTGTAGTCTTTGAAAAAAGTTACTTGTGCTCACAGTATTTATCCAAATTGCATGAGAACAATCTTATGATTACTTCTTAACACACTGAAACACCCTACGATACCTCCAGTTGACAAGTAAAATCTTCTGGCATTATACAGAGTAAAATCTGTCGATTGTCACTCTCAGGGATCAATGGGTTAATAGTATACTTGAAAAACAATTCAAAATAACTAATCGTAACTATGCAGAGGCAACGCTTGTGTATCACCTATCACAAATCATGATCCAAAGTTTGTGCCATCCAATGCTTGTATTTGATTGGTTGATCAATCAAACTGCGTGGTTTGTTACCTCTTTTTGCTCTGAATTAACGGTTTTCTGCACTGTTGTAACTCAAAAACTGCATTTCTCTTAGCCAATCAGAATTTTTCCATGTATTAAAAGTATTATTAGCACTTTGATTTCCAAATTTTCCTCAACAAATCCATTCAGACAACTTTGACGTCCAAACCAGCCCAAACCGGCCAGACTTAGTATTTTACTCTGTCTAACGCCAGACTATTTTACTCGTCAATGGGGAACCCCTGGGAGTCAATGGGTTAACCCTTTGACGTCCAAACCGGCGGCCCAAACCGGCTAGACTAAGTATTTTACTCTGTCTAACGCCAGACGATTTTACTCGTCAATGGGGAACCCCTGGGAATCCATGGGTTAACATGCTATGATGGCAACATCAATGAGAATAAAAATACCGTAGTTGTAGTCAGGCATGATAAAAAGAATTTAAAAACTTGTTGTCACTGACTAAAAACCTTATGTAAAAAGGATGTTTCGGTCAAAATACTATGACCTTCTTCAGCATAAAATGGCTTCCATTAATGAACACGTTTACATTCCGGACATTTACAAGGCCCTTGGCAATCCCAAGTGACGTTTCTACGGCTTTTTAAGCACTCATTTTGTATTCCTAAGCCATTTTATGCTGAAGAAGGTCATAGTATTTTGACCAAAATGTCCTTTTTACATAAGTTTTTTAGTCAGTGACAACAAGTTTTTTACATGTAATTCTTTTTATCAATGAGAATGCCCCCAAACAATAACTTAAATTTTAATGAGCGAACAATCACTTTGCATGTATGGTGTGAAACTTAAAATGACTTTGAAATCTCAAGTTCTGAGGACAACATTTTTGCTAGGCTTCAACACCGTTCTTTGCACTTCAATCAGTTCCTGGATAGTTTATAGTTCAACAAGCTGGACTAATAATTAGAATGAGTACTTGTAATTCTGAACGATGTTTTCATTGATGTTGCCATCTTAGATCTTAAGGTCCCTTTGTCAGTGTCTCCTTTACAAAAAAAAGCTCATTTCCACATGAAATCATTCTGTAGTTTCATGGTCATACTTAACCTGGGATTAGAATAAAACCTGCTTCAAACAATGTAAATCAGGAGAAAATCATAATTTGGGATGTACACCTGTAGGATATACTGACTCTCAAGGATGTACTAATGGCAGTTAATACAATAAGTTTGTATGCTTTGTTAATTACAGGTCAAAAGCCTTAAATAGTTTGGAAGCAATTTTATATCGGGAGGTGAGACATCTTTGCACTAGTTAATTGCAAGTGTTCTGTTTAGGAGGCAAAGACTCAGTTAATCAGAGATTTGTATCAGCTATCTCTACTGAAGATTACTGTACACGAGAAAAAGAAAATTATTTTGATCAATGTAAATTGCACCAGCTTGGAAGTATTGTACAAAAAGTAGACCTTGCTTCCATGCAGAATAAGATGAGAAAATCAGGTGACGAAAGGTTTTGGTTTGGTGACCAAACTTTTCTCTTTTGTTTATACCAGCTGATGACTGGACATTTTATTTTCGTTAACCTCAAGCCCTGGAATTAGTGAACAAAACAAAAAAGGAAACAAACAAAATTAATATTATTATTATTAATAACTTTATTTTAGCATAGAAGTGAAATAGCTTTCTAGAACCTCAAAGGACTCCGTATTGAATAGGCAACGATGGAGTAAACATTAACTATAAGGTCCATAGCAATACATTGATAAATAATTTAAAGTATTTGTGTAACTACAAAATATGAAATATATGAAGCACAAATTCCTATAATGATAATACTGAGATCTATTGTGTGTTCATAAACAGAATTAAGATAAAAATGTTACAAAGCAGAAAGAACTTAAACAGTAATTTAGGCAGTTGGACTGACTCCGATGGACCTGCAACAGTCTAGACCACAAATTGTTTTTTTTTTTACATTCCCAATCTACTGGTACATAAAGGCCCAGTAATATTATGGTGAAAAATTTTCGTGCAACTTGTCATGCAACAATGTTGTGTTGCAAATTGAGATGGTTTGTTGCGCGTATTACCACCGTCTTTTGCAACAAATTTTCATGTTGCAAAAAGTAAAAGCGACCTCTACATAAAAATTTGTTATGCAAGAAGGTGGTAATACACGCCACAAACCATCTCAACTTGCAATGCAACATCGTTGTGCGACAAGTTGCACGAAAATTGTTGCCCACATTTCTGGGCCTTAAATGACCCATTGTCAAAACCCATCTTGTTTTTTTGCAGACTTTTCGAGAAGGCTCAAGATTTAAAAGAATAGATAACCGGTTTGGATGGTTTGCTTTAATGGTGAGAATTGAAAGCTTAATCATGATGATGATGATGTTTATATACTTTCTTTTACTAGTTTGCACAATTAGTCACTTGCATAGTTTTCATCAATGCAGTACAACTATTTTCCGAGGTGTAAATAATTTCTTTTCCATTTTTGTATTGACTCTTTTACTGTACAGTATACCACTTAAAAGTTTGTTTTCCCTCTCTTAAATCACACAGGAAGTTGATGTTGAAGATGATGATGATGACGAGGACTCCATGGATAATGAAACTACAGAAGGAGATGACCAGGTAATACTTGGTGCACACTTTACATTTTGACTTCTTGGTGATGTGTGTGCATGTACATTGTATCTGGCTCTGACTACTTATAGAACAGGACCATCAAGTCTGATATTGGGCTTAAGCATTGACGCACTTATAGATTTTACTCTGTCTAACGCCAGACGATTTTACTCGTCAATGGGGAACCCCACGGGAGTGAAAGGGTTAACAACAGCTAGATTCACTCAAAAACTATATCCCCATTAATTAACCCTTTCACTCCCAAGAGTGCCACTTATAGATTTTACTCTGTCTAACGCCAGACGATTTTACTCGTCAATGGGGAACCCCACGGGAGTGAAAGGGTTAACAACAGCTAGATTCACTCAAAAACTATATCCCCATTAATTAACCCTTTCACTCCCAAGAGTGCCACTTATAGATTTTACTCTGTCTAACGCCAGACGATTTTACTCGTCAATGGGGAACCCCACGGGAGTGAAAGGGTTAACAACAGCTAGATTCACTCAAAAACTATATCCCCATTAATTAACCCTTTCACTCCCAAGAGTGCCACTTATAGATTTTACTCTGTCTAACGCCAGACGATTTTACTCGTCAATGGGGAACCCCACGGGAGTGAAAGGGTTAACAACAGCTAGATTCACTCAAAAACTATATCCCCATTAATTAACCCTTTCACTCCCAAGAGTGCCAATTATAGATTTTACTCTGTCTAACGCCAGACGATTTTACTCGTCAATGGGGAACCCCACGGGAGTGAAAGGGTTAACAACAGCTAGATTCACTCAAAAACTATATCCCCATTAATTAACCCTTTCACTCCCAAGAGTGCCACTTATAGATTTTACTCTGTCTAACGCCAGACGATTTTACTCGTCAATGGGGAACCCCACGGGAGTGAAAGGGTTAACAACAGCTAGATTCACTCAAAAACTATATCCCCATTAACCCTTTCACTCCCAAGAGTGCCACTTATAGATTTTATTCTGTCTAACGCCAGACGATTTTACTCGTCAATGGGGAACCCCACGGGAGTGAAAGGGTTAACAACAGCTAGATTCACTCAAAAACTATATCCCCATTAATTAACCCTTTCACTCCCAAGAGTGCCACTTATAGATTTTACTCTGTCTAACGCCAGACGATTTTACTCGTCAATGGGGAACCCCACGGGAGTGAAAGGGTTAACAACAGCTAGATTCACTCAAAAACTATATCCCCATTAATTAACCCTTTCACTCCCAAGAGTGCCAATTATAGATTTTACTCTGTCTAACGCCAGACGATTTTACTCGTCAATGGGGAACCCCACGGGAGTGAAAGGGTTAACAACAGCTAGATTCACTCAAAAACTATATCCCCATTAATTAACCCTTTCACTCCCAAGAGTGCCACTTATAGATTTTACTCTGTCTAACGCCAGACGATTTTACTTGTCAATGGGGAACCCCACGGGAGTGAAAGGGTTAACAACAGCTAGATTCACTCAAAAACTATATCCCCATTAATTAACCCTTTCACTCCCAAGAGTGCCACTTATAGATTTTACTCTGTCTAACGCCAGACGATTTTACTCGTCAATGGGGAACCCCACGGGAGTGAAAGGGTTAACAACAGCTAGATTCACTCAAAAACTATGTCCCCATTAACCCTTTCACTCCCAAGAGTGCCACTTATAGATTTTACTCTGTCTAACGCCAGACGATTTTACTCGTCAATGGGGAACTCCACGGGAGTGAAAGGGTTAACAACAACTAGATTCACTCAAAAACTATGTCCCCATTAACCCTTTCACTCCCAAGAGTGCCACTTATAGATTTTACTCTGTCTAACGCCAGACGATTTTACTCGTCAATGGGGAACCCAACGGGAGTGAAAGGGTTAACAACAGCTAGATTCACTCAAAAAATATGTCCCCATTAGCCCTTTAACTCCCAATAGTGCCACTTATAGATTTTACTCTGTCTAACGCCAGACGATTTTACTCGTCAATGGGGAACCCCACGGGAGTGAGGTGTCCCCATTAAACTTCTTTTGCTGTGTAAAAAAACTATGCTAATTTCAGACAGATTTGGCAGTTTCACAGAAAATGACTGTTTCTTCGATTCTCAGCAACATGCAAATTTTGAACTTTACACTGTTTATTTAAGGGGTTATTAATTATTACCCAAATCACTGATACAGGATCAGAAACAGAACTACAAACCATAGACTGAGTATTTGTGGTTATAAAAGGGTGTGCTCCTTAATGAACCCATTGACTCCCGGGGGTTCCCCATTGATGAGTAAATTGTCTGGCATTAGACAGTGCAAAATACTAAATATGGCCGGTTTAGGGTTGAATGGGTTAATGAGAAAACCTATTATATACAGCTCTTTCTTAAACAATATCCTTGCTCATTTTTGGAAGTATTTCACTGACTGATTCATCATTTCAATATTTTCATTTTTTTTACCCTTCAGTATCCAAGAAGGAAGGTTCCAAAGCATCCAATTGACTACAAGAGGAAATACGTGGGACTGAAAAGGATGATAAAGCAACTAGTGTTTGTATGTATTGTTCTTGTTAATGCTGATTAGAAAAAAAATATTTTTGACCAATGTGTCCCTGGCCAATATTCCAAGAGATTAGTGTCACTGTAACAACTCCACAACCACTACTGCTACAGTTTCCAAGACAACAAAAAACTTTCTAGGGGGGTCCGGAGGCATGGTCTGCTGGGTTTTTTTTGGATTTTAAGTCTCCAAATTGACCTTTC
>NW_027179565.1:27500-30000 GCF_036669935.1 Montipora foliosa | reverse complement strand
AGTTTTTGATTATTCAAGATGGCTTCCAACCTTCATAGCACAATACAGACAAACGCTGTAAAATATTACTCAGCCAAAGAACATTCTTTTTTTGCTTTGCTTTTTGGTTCTCAAAATAGCACCTCGCGCCTTTGTCCTTTTTCATGTCTTATGTATGCAAGCAAATCATCTAAGTTTACATGTTTATGTGAATTGACAAGTACAGGTATGCAAAAGGATCTATTGGCCTGGTGACACTTAATTTGATTTCAAATATTTGGCACAGATTAAGAGTGAAATAACTAACGTTTAAAGCTCACATGTTTTTTTTTTTTTAATTTCTAAGGCAAGCCAATCTTTCCCATTTCACTGGGGGGACTGACAGTTCACAGTCTTGGTGAGGTGAGTTTACAAAGTGTAAGAAGTAGTCAAGGAGTTTTCATGCGCTACTATACAACATAACCTAGTGCATATCGGTATGTTGGGCATAAATGGCCTGTCCTAAAATAGTTGATTTTATCACTTAATTTGTTGTTTACATTGTCCCTACGATGTGCTGGTATTAAGTAGTACAGGAGGTTAGTATCAGATCATTTGTGAAAGCAGATGATTGTCTGATCATGTTCGTAGTCTTCATTAGGGAGTTTAAGATCTACGACGCGACGGCAACGAAAACGTCACAAATTTTGCATATTTAATGAGCAAAAACAATAGCTTTGCACGCTCTGCACGTGCATTTTTAGTTTTTGTACATTTCTTTCACGTTTTCGGCAAATCTACGACGTGAAATGACAAATTCTCAAGTTTTACGGAGAACGTGAACAAAAGGCAGCGAATTTGAATTTTCTGTCGTAGATTCAATACCGCACCTCCTAATTCAGTTCCTGGAAGGTTACACTAGTTTTTAGAAGATAGACAAGCCGACATAACGACGAAAACGATTAATAAACCTGAACTTGCAATTTTAAATGACGTTTTCGTTACCGTCGCGTCGCAGATCTTAAACTCCCTATTAGCAGCAAGACGCAGTCGCTTAGTGCATGTAGTTAGCAGGCTGGTCTCCTGATCCAGTGGTCTCTGTGAAGGGTCTTGCTCGGTCGTAGCGTGTTCTTTTGGCAAGACACTTTATTCTCGCATTGTCTCTTTTCACTCAGAAATAAACTGCGTGAGTTGGAATAGACCAGCACCCCATCCAGGATGAGGTGTGTAAATGTTCTTAGTTGCCTAATGCCGCAGGAACTGGGATAAGCTCCGACAGGATAGGCCACGTGACCTGATCATACTTTACCCTTATTCACCGGTGTCACGGTAGCTGCCATTAGCCACTTAATTGAAAGGAATGCAGTTTAGCTGAGCTTGCAGTCAAGTTTGAGTATTTGATTTTGTAACATTACCATTATCTCATATTTGTAGATTGTGCATGAACGGCCCGGTTTTCATTCAGAACGTTACATATGGCCTGTTGGATACTGCAGCTCTAGAACATATCCCAGCATGAAGAACCCAGAGAACAAGTGCATTTACACCTGTAAGATCCTTGACGGAGGATTTGGACCACAGGTATGATTATCGTGATTTGTACGATGATTGCGCCTGTGAGCATCTCTCAATGTAACAGGCGCACTATAAGTAATAAATTATTATAATTATTATTATTAGTGATGTTACGTAATATGAGAACGTGTTCTTAGAGAGGTTTACAAGAAGACATTTATTAATCGATGTTGACTCGGGGATAATCGGAAAATCTCCGAGTATTTTTTTGGAGAGTCGAACCTACGACCTTCTGATAACTACGGAGTTCGGATGCTTTACGAATGAGCTATTGTACTGTAATTGGAAGGTCGTAGGTTCGACTCTTGAAATGTAGTTTCCACAGGCTTATTATTTAATTGAATATTTACCCTTTGGTTTGTTGTTTGTTTCTCGACTCTTAATCGGGAACTGTTCTATTCCACTGATTGGTTTCATTCAGTGCTCCTTGATTAGAGCGGTTTTCAATTGAGTGTCGAAAGTAATTGGCAAATTCCTTTGGTTTTGCATTACTTAGTGATTGGCTCAAAATTTTCGCGCCACTTTTTCAACCAATCAGAAGTGAAACCAAAACCAATCGTGGCTCGCGCGTGCACACTTTTCCGCGCTTTGTGTCGGCTACGTGTAATTACTTCGAGTTTTGATTGGTTTACCGGGTTTTCTCCGTCCTTTTTGATTGGTCAAAGCAATTACTTTGGTTTTGATTTTACGTCACTCGATTGAAACTCGCTCTAATGACCTTGGTAATTTGTGTTCATGATTGATCGTAGTTTGAGATGTGTCCAGAAGATGACCCTGAACATCCAATCATTGCGTCCTCTGCTACTGCTTGTCACTGTGTGGTCCTTAAGGCAGTCAATAAGGCAAGGTAAAAGACTCTTGCAAAGTCCTCAGTTCATTTCTCGTTTTCGGGCGAAAGGTCCGCCTTCATCTCTTCTTTCACACGCTGCTTTTTAATTCCCGTTGAAAAACACCAAACTGGGCTTGA
>NW_027179565.1:0-22500 GCF_036669935.1 Montipora foliosa | reverse complement strand
TGGTATTAATGTACTTTCCATGTTTTCTTTCAATCTATTGGTGGGTGTGAGTGATGATATCTTCAAAAGGAAACTGTTGACCTATTGTAACTATGAACCGCGTTTGGCGAATCATTTCTTGAAGAAGAAACGAAACTCGCGCGCTGCAGAGAATGTGTTTACCTTCTCCGTTGATGCGACGATCGTGTTAGCTTGGATTTTCGTGCTTGCTGGTGTACACATAGGCGAGTCTGAGTGGCAGGTGTTCCTGTATGGTATAACTTCGATTTCCTCAGTTGTTTTAGGTAGTAGACCCACTTGCGGTTGTAGTGGGGAATGCAGAACCTTAGACGCTCTGGTCGTTGATTATTTGCCAAACCTAACGCGACTGGCAGCTTCTTCTCCGTAAGATTCCAGGATGTTGGTTTTTCTGCGCTGTCTTAAGTTTCATTCGAATATTCTTCTTTGAGAGTCATTGATCATGACCGAGTTAATCTTTGTGTTACATGCAGGAATTAATACTTTGATGTCATCGCCGTCTCGACCCAGTTTCCCGACGTCGCTCTCGGGCATGCCACTATCGCCGACTGCAGCTGGCCAGGCATCGTTTGTTCTCCCTACTTCGCCACTTTTCGGAAACAACTCGGGTTTTCCGGGCACTGGGCTTCCAGAGTCACCTCCAAAGTGACACCGTCTTTTGCATGACTGCACTCCATTGTTAAGTATGGTCACATAGACTGACGCAACGTTTTTACATTCGTTGTTCGATCATGCAGTGAATGAGAGTGATACTGAATAAAGGGAGACAAGTGCTTTCACCAATGCGCAATCTCTGGAACTTGCAAAGAAACGGGATACTTTTGGGGACACCGTAGTTGACTCGTATGGAAGAGATCGATGTCGGACTACGCCACGCTATGGTCATAGAAAGGGGATGAAATCGCTTCCGTTCCGCAGAGATAAGAAACATGATGCATTTTGCAAGAAGACAAAAAGGAAGGAGAATTTTGTGAACTTCGTTGAGGTCCGGCGATACATGCGCAATGATCTCATAAATACATCAAAATCTGAAACGACTACGCGGCTGGTGAAACATGTAAACATTTCGCTATATCAGAAAAATCCACGCAGGTCAAAAAAATAGACAGATTGGTAAATAATTGTGCCTTATAGTGCAGCACTATTCTACCCTAGCTTATTCTTTGCTGTACTGTTGTTATTACCAGGGATCTCATAAAGCTGAAACATAGTGAAACATAGTCTAGTGGTAGGGACAATGCTTTTGCACAGCGGTTACGCTGGTTCCCAATCCAGCTCTAACCAGTGGCTGGATCTGTCTCCGGTGATCCCAGTCTGCATAACACTTCGTCCAAAGCCATGTGGCTGCCTGCCCTTCTGATGAACAGCCGAACGTCAACGGTGATCATTGAATTGTGTGGCTAAATATGATCTCTTTGACTTATGTCGTCGGCAGTGTACATGTAATTTTTACCACAATTGCTTGTAATCTCGCAATCTGATTGGCTAATTTGCCGTTGTCGATAAGAATCTGGACAACGCTGCTCGCGTCATGCTCGCGTCAATTTGTCACGCAATGCAATAGCCAATCAGGAACGCTCATTTTGGAAAATAAACCAGTCATATTGCGAGAAAGTTATAGACAACGTTTGCTCTTTCTTCGTGTCATGATTTTGGTTACACTCTGAAATAAACACTTCTTTGGCGTTGAATATTGTGGCTGCGCCTCGTGAGTCCACAACATTTTGACCACTGTGATGACGAATATCGTTGTCGATAAGAGTACAGACAACGCTGAACCACTTTCGATTTGTTAAATTTCCCATGCACCCGGCATCATTTTTATGGGACCAGAGCCATGCTGGGAATCACAGGAATTCGGCGATAGAGAGCTCGAGGCCATCGAGAATCACCTTTCTCTGAACTTTGCACCGATTTGAAAACGCAGTTATGTTGGTGAAGCATTCCGATTAAGAGGTGTTTAAAGTGCCTTTCATTTCAACCAACTTGACAACTATTCTCTGTTCTAGTCCCGTTATATTTTATTGTTTTATAACTTTTTTCTGGAAAAGTCGCTTTTCTTCTTGGTGTTGGAAGGCTCGAAAAGAAGTCACAGAAAAACATTCCTTGGGACAGTCATACAGAACTCGCAATGATCGATGATTTCCGATTTACTGGTGAGTTATAAGTATTTCCAAAAGCGGTGACATATTTTAAGACTCGAGTACATTTCCCCCCTCCCCCACCTAATACAATTCTGGAAAAACTACTGGGCACGTACAGTTAGAATCTCGCGCGACCGCGTGAAAACGAGTCACAAAGTGGAAAGGTATCCCAAGAATTTTGTCCTTGATTGTAGCGATGGTTTGGCTCCCGACCGAGCAAGGAAGGGGAGTGGGTTGAACACCGGACAAACTTCGCCTAATTCTTTGCATCGCTATTTTCAACAAATTCTGCCGAGAAAAAAAACGATGAGTGTATCTCGGTCACTCCTTTCGGAACGAAAATTGCAAGTCGCTTTCCCAATTTTAAAGAGCCTTGAAAGCTTATAAAAAGCGACTTAGAAAGAAAGAACTTTTAAAGCACTCAAATATCAGGGCTCAAAGTTTATTTTTGGCTTTGGGAGCACTTGTGCTACCAAGTGTATATTTCTAGGCGCACAGCAGAAAATGGTAGGAGCACAGCTTAAAATACTGGGAGCACCTGTAAAGTAAAGTAAAGTAAAGTAAAGTAGACCTTATTTAACGTCGATAACTCGTAACAGTAACCTTTTAATCACTGACAAACCTGAGGTCGACGTGCGCTCATTTTACTCCCCCCTCTCCATCAGTGCTCCGTTTTACGGGTATTTAAAGCTACTTAGCTACACGGAAAGGAAAGGAATCGAAACAAGGATGCGAGATCCGGGAATCGAACTCAGGACCTCTTGCACCAAGGCCGCGCACTAACCGACTGTGCCATCCTTGCTCCATCCTGTTCTAAAAGAAAAGCAGAACGAAGACATTTTTACGTCATCTTCAGTTTTTGGACGCCCCATCTCCTTTACAGTTTGTTTATCAATGTCAAGTTTTCAGCTGATTTTGCATCATATAACTCAAAGTCGGATTCCCATAGTGGGCAACCTAGGGTTTATCAGAGCAACCAAATGCACGGATTTGGTTGCCCGGCTTTTGAAACAGGGACAACCTGGATTTTTTTTTTTGAAATTTCGAGCACTACATGATGGAGCACTAATTTGGGACACTGTCCGTGAATCGCTGAAATCAAATCAAACAACTGATGTCAAATCGTAGGTTGGTTTTTGAGAAGGGAAAAACCTAGTCTGAAGTGTCAGCCGTCTCCTCGCATCCCCTGCCAGGGTAGGCGAGGAGACGGCTGACACTTCAGACTAGGAAAAACCTCTCAAAGCGACGTAGAGAACCAACAAACTCAACCCATGTGACCCAGTCTGGGAATTGAACCCGGGCCACTTTAGTGGGAGGCGAGTGCTCTCACCGCTTCCCTTATCTCGTACCCAGATCTCTCTCTGTCCGCAGTGGGAGGTCTGGTTACGAGATTTCTGCTTCCCTCATCTTCGAGCTGCGGGAAAAAAAATGCTCACTGACTTTGATAAACTCATTTAGAGCTTCTTATGGTCTTCCTATGGTAAAAACAAGTTTTGTGTGGGCCAGTGAATTAAACAATTGAGATCGTCAGTGTTTGTGTTTGTGGAACGTGCTGGGCATAACTTTTTCGTGATATTGTTTACACAAGGGAATTTGAACTAGGGAATTTGAACTTTTTAAGTCCTTGGATTAAACGTTCAAGTGCTACCTTTCAAATTAAAGCCACTGAGCAGTACTTACCTGTGGGACTGTTTATAATGTTTTTTTGTAAACAATGCTGACTTTTTGTGAAGGTTGTCGAAAGATGATAAAATTTTAGTAGAGATCCGAGTGAAGGTTAAGAGCTTGTTAGACTGTTTTTAAAACCTTGTTTTGCAAGACAACCTGATCTGAGCTAAAATTTTAGAAATGGCTAATTTAATTGAATAAAATGAAATCTAAAATCCTCGCAAATGGATAGTGTGATCAGAAGGGATCTCGTAAAGCTGAAACATAATCTGAAGTAGCATTGAGGTCTAGTGGCAGCTGTAGTGGCAGGGAAAATGCAAAATTAAAAAAAAACCGGCTTGAAATCGTTAAAACTGTAGTCCTTTAAAGGGAATATACGTAGAATTTAAGCTAACATTGGGCGAGAGCTGCGAGCATCTAGTAGCTTTTTTCTGAAGAAAAAGAAAATAATTAATTTGAGCCCTATAAAGCGTCCTCATATTGCTTATAAATATTATTTTAACAAAAGCCTTTCAAGGATAATTTGGAAAAACCAAGCTACTTGTACGCGGATTTTATTGTACCTGAAATTATACCTTTTAAATGAAAGAAGGACTTTCCTTTAGTGATCTGTTTCATATTCGTGGGCTTGCCAAGAAATTCAACTGAAATTGTTATGTTTATCAGTAAAAGTTTAATTTAGCGGTCAACGTTTGCTTTTATTGAAATGACTCGTTCATGGAGTTTTCTCGTAGTTATAAAGGCAAGTTAATGTGGTTTAGAATTTGCATCGCTTTGCGTAAGGGATTTGTAGACCATAGGTAAGTTCACGTCCTTGTTCTCAATAGAATTCTGCAATTCCGAAAATAAACGTTTCATCCTGTTTTGTATTCCACATTCCAATTTTTCCACGTATTTTGGTCACTATCCTTAATGACAGAGACTTGCATACTTTTTCTTGCGAACTTCCAGCCCTGTGCTCGATTTCAAAGATCATTTGGATCCTTTGTTATTCGATCAGTTTTATAGTTCCGTCCAAGATGGTCCCCATTTTGTGGTCATTTGGTGGGAAATGTTGTGTCGCCATCCAAGTGACCACGCTTTTTAATTCGTCCCGAATGTTTGAGCCTTTGGTTGAAATTCGCGTTGGCCCATGTCTGCTTACTTCACAAACGAATTCTCCTTAGCCTTACTTTCCTTCGTAACCCCTTTCGGTTTATGTGCAGTTTATAACAACGAGAGATAGTTCGGCTGACTTGTTGATTAAAGTCATATAGCCATTCTCTTGTTCTGCCGTCGATTTTCCTTTGCAAGGTGGTTGTGATGTTCGAGTGTGGATGAAACCCAAAAGTGTAACTGTTCAAATGAAAGCTGCCGAGCAGTCGTTTCCTGTTTTATTGTTTATCCTGATGAACATGCGAAGGTGGTTCTAATTTTTGAGTCTGTGGATGGAATTATAAAGTATTCCCATTCACATAAGCATCTGAGTTGTGTACTCTCTTGTTGCGTCGCTTATTATATGGTGGACTTCACCAGTGGGTGAATTTCCGAAGAGTGGCTATTCAAAGGAGAGCAATTCTCAATGTCTATGGCGTTTTTCTAAATGCACGTCTGTGCAATTCTAACTGTGACCCGAGCGGTGGGTGAAATCCTAAAACTCAGTTTCCGTTGAAATACTAACTTCGTACGAGCAATTCTGAAGCCCCTGTAGCGCTATTAAATTTGGGCAGTTTACATAGCGTAATCGAAGGATATTTGACTTTCAAACATGGGTGTGCTAGCGAGTTGAGAAAGCAAAATATCACTTAGAAGAATCCGGAAAATAGCTGGAGACAATCTTGTGATGTAATCAAAGCTTCAGTTTTTGACCAAACGCCAACACTTGTGTCACTAATTTCTATTTCAAGAGAAGCTCTTTTTTTTTCTGGGCAAGGCTCGTGATTGATTGGACGAAAGACGTGCATGTGTCTGCACGTAAAGCTTTCGAGTTTAGAAAACCTGTTTCGTAACCTTTCTGGGTGACCTTTTTTCTGTTTGTAACCCATAATTCAGGATTATCTGTAAAAAATTGCTTCAGCTGCCCAAAGTGGCTCTACAGTTGAAGGCTTCCTTGAAATCATCGATTTGTGATGATGAAGTTGAAATGATTTGTCAAGGTTAAAAGTTTTCGGGTGTTTTCAATTCTAATGCCATGAAATTTGAAGTGTACCTGTAAATCGACGTCGGCACATCTGTGGGAAGTAATTAGTTCTTCGAAAATAGGTCCGTAAGAAAAAACATGCTTGATAATCTCTCCTTGACGCACTCGGATGTTTTTGGCAAACATTCACGCCCTTATTCGGCACCAAGGTCAGGCTGGAGTCACTCGCGTTAGAGTGCAGAGAACTGGAATGTTTAATTGCAAAAAGTCTAGTGCAAGAGATGAACGGTTTTACTGAAATGCTCCGTTTAGAGTCAAACGTGGCCTTTTCTCTTTCGAAATGCCTGGCCTGTAGTTTTCTTGGTGAGACCATTTTTGGTTAAATACTGTACGAGAAATATCATAGAAGTCACTTACATAAGCCATATAACTCGAAAGCCACGGTTTACAAGCGCGTTTTTCTTTCTTGAGAATTAACTATTGGAAGGTAATGTGAAGCGTGTTTACAAGCGCGTTTCTCTTTCTTGAGCCGAGTAGCGAACGGATGGGAAAACACTTATCCATATGATACATATATGATTTGTTTTAGTTGATTTTTACAATAAAGAATGCATTGTAAAGCCGGTGTTTTGATACAAATCACATGACGCAAGCAGGATTTGTTCAGAAATTTCCGTTTCTTATTCAGAAAACAATTTCAGAAAATTTCTGAGTGTTATCCAGAAAAATAAGTACGTTTCCGAGCAGATGTTTGTTTTGCCTATAAGTCTGAGTGATTAGGGTTGTTTCTTCCGTCGTAGAGTTTGCAATAACTGATAATTACAATATAGAGCGAAGAGCTTGTCATATATAACTTCTAACATTACCCAATACAGTTTTTTTTGCTATTCAGTGTAATTTCGCTTGTCCCTTTTTTTCGAGTTTTTGCCTTTGTCTTTTTCACGGAGTTGATAAGGAGTGGTCTTTGTTGACGAACAAAGAGAAATTGAGTTTAATATTACATTGTATAAAAATATCAATATTTGGTAGACGAAATTTGGATAAAATTTACCAAAACTGAGTGTTTTTAGAATGATCGAAAATTTGAAACACAAAAATGTTGTAAACCGTGATCGTTGCTACAAACATTCAGCGAATTGCCGGATATGACCTTGAAATTAGTATTCTCATGGATGTGTTCTATTTTCAGCCAAGTTCGTTCCGGGGGCAGTCAAAGGCCTGAGGACTGGGTAATCTGAAGTGAAAATAAAACATTCTCCCTCGAGTGCATCCGAATTAAGAACGTTAAGAACGATTACTTGGATTTCCCAACCCAACGGCATGCCATTCATACTCTTAATTTAAACAATATGACATGCGTATTGCCCACTCTTTTGCCCACGTGCCTTTGTCTTTACCAGGAATTGCCGCATCACGCATAACGAAGCGTGCCTACGAGCCACCCTCCAATTATTTCTGTCGAATCTCAGGTCGTTGTCTGGCCAACTCTACACCAACCCTCTTCAAATGCTTCTCCCACTGCGCAGTTCATCGAAAAGGTCATCACTCCATCATTTGGATGTAAGAATTCCGCGCTGTCAGTGTCACCCCTAAAGGGAATTTTATTGCGACAGCATCATTCTTTGGTAACATATTTCAATACAACGCGCAAGCGGGTCGGACGGATGATTAAAATTTAGTTCTGTTGTCATCATTTCATCAACTATTAACCACTTTGTGTCACTCACTTAAGAAAATCTCTCGCTGTTGTTTATTATATTTTACCAAAAACAACTTCAATATGATATTTTTCGGGATTGGCCGCAAACTTTATTATTTCAACTTCTTTCAGCCCTGGTGAAATCTAGACTTAACAATTTAAAAATTTGAGGCGTTCTCTCTGGGGTGGATGTGTGATCTGTTAACTCAGCACCAAAAGCGACGTGTACAGCTCAACAAAACAGGTTAGGGCCTGTTTCCATGACTCAAAATGACCTTGGACGTCCTTCAACATGTGAAGCCACGTGACAAAAATCTATCTTCCTCGTGAAAACTTCGAACCTGAAGCACGTTTCTCGAAAAGCCCGAAACTTTTCGGGTAGCACTGTTTCGTCTGTATCTTAGGAAGAGAGAGGCTTAAAACTCTTTGAGTACCCAAGAGTGATTGATATAAATTTCCTCCTCACAAGCTCGATACACTGTCAAGTAGACTGGCGAGGAAAATAAAGAAATGTATCACCAGGATTTTTTTGGCTAGATATATCATCAAATTCCCATAACTGACATAAAAAGTAATGTATGGCAGTCAGTAAGGAGAATTAAAATTCAGATCTTGGGAGTGAAGAGGTAACAATCATTTTGCTTTTAAACCAGCTTTTTAAAACAAGCGAATGGCAGTCTCACAAATGTCTTTTCGGACCCGAAAAGTTATCGGAACTTTCGAGAAACGAGCCCAAGATTACTCGGCTTTTGACTAACGAGGCAAGCTGTCTATGGTTTTTCTAAAAGTATTCAAAAGAAGTTTTGTGGAAAGTTAGCCGTTTCCAAATCAAGACCAGGAAACTCTGAAGGTCTTTCTTACATTCAAATGTCTCAATATCCTTTTTTATCTACAAGACCCTATACAACGATTCATTCGTCCCATATACGTTTCAGACGTAGTGGGAAAGATGCTATCGTCAAACGATATCCATCGTAGGACAGTCACCAGACAGGAGTGTCGAAACATAAGCTACATTCAAATTTCTGAAACCGATATTAGCGTGAAACTACGTCTGATGTCCATCATGTATCAGAACACGAATTTATTTTCTGTCAAGGCTTAGAAGACATATTGCCTGTTGCCAAGTGGTTTACGTTTTGGGTTACTTGTAATTTTTGATATTAATTGATGTAAGTTATATGTAAACTCGTTTTGTACTTGCTATTAAAGTCGCCGTATATTTCACGTTTTCCTACATAATTGGACCTAAGCCCAACCCTACTATAGGAAATTACCATAGGAGTCTCCAAGAACGAAAAGGACATACGAGAACCGTGACTCTCAAATTAGTTTCCTCAACTTGCGGTCGAGCTGATTTCTGTTTCTCAGGAACACCTCAAACCATAGTTAATCGAGGGACTCGTTATGAAACCTTGAAACATTCAAAAGCGAGAACACTGTTGTCCCAATCGATGTTGAATTAACCCTGAAAGTGCATAATCTTTTGTTTTCGCTTTCGCACGGGTTCGCAGATTAGTTGCGCAAAATTTAATCGATCAATTTGATTGGTTATCTTATGGAAAAAAAAGGTGTGTTTTGTGCACCGTCAAGGCCAAAAATACAGACAAAAACAAAAAGACTTGACGAGTTTAATAACCATCTTTATTCATCAACTATGCTCAAACCCATGGATGCAGAGCAAACTTGGGGTAGCCGCTACGCATCTGTTGGAAGCGATCATTTTCACAACTGCAGTGATCAAGCTTGCACCCCATTGTGACAGAAAGGAATGAAGAGAAAAAGCTAAGGATTCACTTTCGTGCCCTCATGTTCACGACAGAATTTTAAATTAGATGTTTCGTAATTTTCTTTTGCGGAGTAGGCAAAGATGTGCAGCAACAATTTCAAACGCACGTGTGCAGAGCTTTTGTCTTTTTTTGCTACTGTTTTGTAGCCATCTCATTGGCCAAGGAAGCGCGTTGCCTCAGTAAACTCCCCATGGATCCTATTAGGTGGTTTGCAATGAAAGAAATGCCGTGGACAAACCAAAAGAAGAAAATGAGGTCTCTATAGACCACTTTCACAAATGGCGAGCACTTGTACATTCTTTTGTATTTATGTTAATTAGACTTACTGCCCTCATTTTGAAACAAATATGCTTTTGAAATTTGCCCGTCGTAGCGAGACTAGAAAGGCTTATTAGCATTAAAACAAAAGAGTATTTTATTTGGCCGCCATTTTGAAAGAGGTCTTGATTGACGTCACGTGGATGCAGCTAGGGATCACGACAGCGACGATGACCAATACGCGTGCAGCCCGTGCAGCACGACTCTTTTTCTTCTTTTAACCAATGATATTGTGTTGTGGCGTTGGGGTTACTGTCTCCGTCGTCCGCGTCTCGTTAGCTCCCCACTGATAGATACGTGTCCTCATTATGCAGGTTACAAAATACCTGTGTATTTCTTTGAATACTCCACGATCCACTGACGCTGTTTGTTAGGCTTTGGACATGTCATTGGCGATGATACTATCCAATAAAGAAAGGTGAAACCAAAGTGGTAGTGTTCTTCGGTTCATTCTAGATATCTTCAGAGGCTGGCACAAAACCGAGTTTGAGTTTATCAGAATTTTCTCTGCGTAGTCTAGGCAGGAGCCCGGTATCGGCTTTGTACTCAGACGAGAATGTCCGAAATGTAGAAGCATTTTTTCGTACAAAGATTGGTTGATTTTTATATGTTGAGGCTTTCTTCGCGATTATTTAAAGTTGCTCCCCAGCGATGAGCCGCAACTCTCGTATAGTTCAATTTCCGCGGCTCAAATGTATGAACATATATATTATATATCCAAGCTCATTATAAAAGGTCGAATTAATTTAAATTCAATTTTACGGGATGCGATCGCTGTTCAGAAATTAAGCCTTTCGATCTTTATCAATAGCGATCGTTGGAGGCGCAGGCTTTTGTGTCTACGATCCACTCCGACAGCTTGGCGTTTTTTTAAGATAGAGTTATATAATCGCTTTGTTTTGCCACCAGCTCTTCATAAATTCAATTGTACGGGATGCGATTGTTGTTCAGAAATTAAGCCTTTCGATCTTAATATTAATGTTTCTCAATCTTATTGTCTTGGCGCGACAATGTTATTTTGTTGATATTTTTAATCTTTGAGGCTAAAGTTTGACAAACTGAAGCTTTGCCCGTGCTTAATGGTCTCTGTTCGTTCGCAGAAAAATGGCCAGGCTTCCAAACATATTAAGAGTTAAATTCACTATTTGTTAACCTTGACTAAAAAGAGACGCAAGAAATTGATAGAGAGAGTTTTCCAAACGATTCATTATTGTTTTGTTGGCAGCAACCTGTTCGTCGTTTGTGACCATAAAATCTGGTGATAATTGTTTTTGGAGCATGTCACTGTAGCCATGTTGCCATTCGCAATGAAAGGAGATGGTGATGCTGTATTTTTTATCAAAAGGTCTTTTTTCGCATTTAAAACGACATGGCTAATGATCACTTTTCTGAATTAAAATACGGTTTCCTTTGTGGTTTCCTCTTGTACTGGCCTGTTCCTTTTGCCCCATCGTATTGCGAATAACCTTCGTATGCGCGCCATCGTCAATCGATTTTATCGTCAAATTTTACGTTGTCTCTCTAAGCTATTACAAACCAATTTTTTCACTGAACAATTAGAATTTCCACTGCCGCGGCTCAATTTTAGGCTGGAGCAGACGACGGTTTGTGTGAGAAAATCCAAACCCACCCACCTAGGTGACTACAGACAGTTTTATTCATAAATTTACGTATTTATGTCTTTGACTAGTTTTCTCCGGCATCGTAGCCGGCAGGGTGAACAGCATACGCGAAAACAAAAGGCTAAAGCGTTAGGGATTAATCATAGGGATCACTTGCCGCAAGTAACTCCGTTCGTAAGTTCCTTTTTGTAAATATATCTATATATATAGTGTGCCAACATTTGGTGGGCGTGGCAAGGAATAGACAATTCCTTTTCTCTGTAGAGATCTGTAAATTCGTTGTTCAGTAAATACAAGTAAGTTTCAGACTCATTATTAAAAGAATAGAAATGTGTGATTTTCTCTTTCCGTTGTCAAACAAGTATCACCGTTTGTTTGTGTGTATTGGAGATTGCCATTTGCAAATCAAGTATTGATCTCTCCTAAAAAGACACACACACGATTTATGATATTCGCAGTCTCCTCAGACAATTCCAAGTCGGGACAAAATCGATAATATGACTTGAAGCCTTATAATTTACCTGAGCCTTCGAAATTGTGCACCTTGACTTATTCCACTTCACCTAAGACACGAACACTAGAATTCTTTCCCGCGTTTGTGGTCGCTAATATCATTAGAATTAACACTTTGCTCCTAGCACGTCCCGAGAACAACTTTTGTTGAATGATTCAGTTAACATTACACGTGTCAAGCAACCCGGAAAATTTCTAATCACATTCAGCCTCAAACAGTGTCAATGGGGCTATGGCTTGTGAAGATATTTAAACAAAAAGTTCATTCTGGTGGTGACAACATAGAAATACTCTAACTCTTGAAGTCTTCTTGAGAACTTCACCGCACTGATAAATGACAGTTGCCATGTCGTAGAAATTCGCAAATCGTGTTAACTTTGTCGCGAACTTGCGCTGCAAACATTATAAATACAGCAGACAAATGTGTTTTGATGGAATAGGACATGAACGTTTTGTGGCTAATATCCTCGAGGAATGCTATATGCGATACATTGAATTTCTCAAGTTCGGCTCGTTAAATGGATTACATAACCTTTATTGCAAAACCACGAACCGTTATTAATCCCAAAAGCAAGCATTACGATGCATTTTTCAAGCTAATAAAATGGCGTATGTTAGCTGAGGGATTTATATAGAATCTTAAGTTGGAGATTAAAAATCTACCCCACAAACAAGCTAAGTTGTACTCGCTAGAAACGTTGAAAAGGTTTTCGATACAATTCAGGAGTATTTGCAGTCAACTCAACGTCTCTGTGGCCTTTGGCACTTGCAGGTACTGAGCTAGGAAAAGTAAACAATATTTAAGAACCGTGGCTTAAATTTTACACCTAGGAATTTTCGGAAGGGTTACTGGTGTAGGTTTTGTTGCGTGAGAGTGATAAAATGAAATTAAAAACGTGTTTCCTGTTTTGGGGATCAAAGAATTATTTCGTCTTAAGCGTGCTAAATGTATGAACAAAGCAGACTGTTTGTCCAAAAATATATCATTTAGAGGGCTTTGTAAACTTAGCGGAGACGCCGATGTAGAATGAAAAAGCGAGAACTTGCAAGGAAGCTAAAGACTTGAACGTAGCGAACTGGAAATTTTTCTGAATTTTCAAATGATGAGAACTTGGGACAATTAAAATGACTTAATACACCCACGTTGTTCTGGAAAGGAAATGGTCTCTGTAGTCCTGGTGAAGCGGTTTTTCAATTATTTTGAAATCGAAAACACTGATTTTTTGGCCATGACGAAAATTGAATTTCAAAAATCACGTTCGCCATTGAGAGATTTCACTGCAGTGTTACGCCCAATTGACCTTTAGTTTAAACAAAAGAATATCGTCGGCGGTATGATTATTCACTTTGAGGTCCCAATATTTCGTTGCAATATCGCCCCGTTACTATGAGCGGCTCTTTACTTTATTGGTCGTTTTCAATGTCTTCTAACCACATCATCGCTTCAGCTTAATTAGATATTATTAAGCGAGCCTGCTACGTGCACTCTATCTGTTGCTTTAATTAATGACTTCTTTTTATGTCTTTGAAAAGGCCTGTGTGTTTTCATCGGCCCTCATTGAATATGTTTCAGCTCGTCCCAGTGGAGTATAGTGAGAGTTTCTTTTGTTTGCGAGTGGTATCAATCTTGTGGTTTAGTTTTCTTACGTGACAATTTGCTCCTGCTCATATTGCGAAATTTAAGGAATCCTTTCCTTGTCTGAAGCAATCGGGCTTTTGGGTAAAATATTGCTCTTGAATATGGAGTGTTTTCAAGTCGATTCTGGAAATTCTTTGTTAGTGGAGACAATTACGAACTCGAAACGTGAATAGAATTTTTAGTTGGGCACCTTCCGCTGATGTTCACTATTTGCCAAATAAATACTAAGATTCGCTTACCCTGTTAATATTTGGGTATTGTTGGGCTAAGTAAAATAGTATCTGTTCGGGTGACTCAGCCAGAAATGACCGAAATAGAGAACTTATATAGGTACTCGAAAACTCAAACAGTCAAGTTACCAGCTTGACTCTTTTATGCGAAATATGAACACATTTAGCTATTGAAAACCAAATTACAAGTGGTTAAACTCGTCTTGATACGATAGCTCCAGGTAATATTTAGATGAAGGCGAACCGCGACGATTTAGAAGATGCATTCGGTATTTATTCGTTGTGTTTGCCTCGTTTTTAATACTGACAGTAGTAAATATTGCCCAATTTTTTCAAGTTTTGATTCAGGTACCTATTTTGTGTTATGGATGATTAAAGGATAACAGGGAAAATGATCACAAAAAAACTGTTGTTTCGTTTTTCGGCCCTCAAGGTAATGACAATAGTTATCCGGAAATTCGGTCCTCGTGGAACGCGACAAGCGAAGGGCGCGAAAATGAAAGGTGAGCCTTGGTAACCCGCTTTTTTCAAAATTCCCGCCACTTGAGGCAAAAAACATTAGTTAAATGGTTCGGTTCCCTAGTTACGACCTTTTCCTTAGTTAGAATATTTTGTCTTGTCTGTTTTTCTGCTTGGTTTTGTCATGTCTCACGCGTTCGGCAAAAGTGTGGTTAGAAATCACCGCAGGCCATTTTGAATAAAACTCGTTAAAATGATTAATTGGAGGCAAAGAAATAATCTGAGTCGTGATTAATGAGCCAGTTGGAGTTTGTTCCATAGTAATTTCGATCAACTGTTTTTTATGTCATTATTACATACAGTGGAAAGTTCGTCACTTCTTCATATGCTTAATACATTCCTAAACCACACAACCTCTGTGAACAAAATTATATCTTCCATGAAAATCATGTAGCTTTTTGGTGCACAAATGAATGAACATCCCCTAAGGCATGAATCTTTCAATTAGTTTATTGGTAATGGGTTCCCGTACTTCCAGTTCAAGTTGATCAAACGTGGTTAACATTTCAGTTCATGAATTTATCTTTTAGGATTTGTTCTGTTATCTTGTTTTCCTGCGAACTCAACCCGTCCTCTTGTTTAATACTGGACACTCGGGTTGTAAAGATTAAATTCACTGACTCGTATCTTGTTTGGCAGCCATTATAGTCAAAGATGCTTCCATCATTAAATTTGATTTTGAGGGTCGCAGTCGTTGTGGGGAAAAGCAGTCAATGTAGCCGGCCGGGTTAATTTTCTTTCAACACGTAACCAAGTTCAATATTTCATGCCTATGATATCAACTCGACGCCCACACGGAATTTTGAGGACTATTAACAAAGGAAGACATCGTTTCGCCCGCCTATTCGGTCTGATAGTCATTTCATCTTGAACGAAAGCAAGTAATACTGGTGTTAAAACGCTTTTGACCTTCGAAGGAAAATAAATTGTCTCGGTGGATATGTATCTTTTCTTTGTTGGAAGCGTTAGTTTAGTGTTTAGTATTAGCTAAGTTGGAAAAGACCTTCTTGACTAAAGTGTGACCTTTCCTTTGAAATCCAATCATTGTAATGTAAAAATGCTTTACGAGGCGCAATTTAATCTCAGTTCATGATGGCGTGGCCGGTAAAGTGAAAATATGAACGATTCGAAGATCTTTGGCTGCGATGCTTGTTTTTTCAAGGCAGACCTTGAGATCGTGGTCTGGGGAATGGTTTCATTCAAGAAATAACATTTACACAATTGCACGAAGGAAAAATTATTATGTCCCTCCGAAACCGTCACATGACCTTTAATTTGACAGTTTCCACGCCATGAGAGCTCTATTGTGGAGGCCATTTTTTAAGAAAATGTGTAGAAACCTCAAATCGAGGCCTCATTTTGTTCAAGTTGCATCAGCAGTTCGAAACTGCCGTGCGATCTTGTCTCCTTTACCTGTTTATTTATGATAGTTTGAGTATTTTGTTACTGTTTTGTGTCACGCCTTGTTTTTTAACATCCATCGTTTCCGCACGAATTCCACAAGACCTTCACCGTTGCTGATTGATGTTTGTCTAATAGTGCTAACATTGAAAAACACTCTAGAGGTTATTTTAGGAAATCTTTATGATCCCGAAGACCATTCGGATCAGCACTCTATCCAATAGTATTTGTCTCCAGTGCGGTTTGTTTTGGGTGCGGTCTCGATGGAATGTTATAAAGAATAGCCTAGGGTGAAGAGGTCATTGTTTTTGGAATGACAACGTTCTTTGCTTCATTTGCTTTGAACGACAGCCAAATTCGACCCAAGAGCACCTTTTATACACTTAGCTCGTTTTGATTTATGCCGTGCTAGTTTGTCGGCGATTGTGTGAGCATCTAAAAACCCCAATTAAGAATGATATTTCCCAATATCACCTGTTTGTAAAAATAACTCCCAACAGCTGTACTGGATATTTAAACCGGCACACTCAAGTTGACCAGTTTTGTTCCGACCTGTCCCCCCCCCCCCCCCCCCCCCCGCATCTAAACACCTGAGTTTTGGCTCTCTTTTAGAGCCCAAAGGATAAAGTGATAATTTTGTTAGTTAGCAAAAGTGAACATCGTGTTATTTCGTTGTTATTGTGTCGTGGAAACCTTTAAACGCTCGTTTGCGAGTAGAAAGCGCTAAAGATAAATATCTGTAGTGGGAAGTTGTTTATCTGGTTCCGTGGGTATAAATTTCTCCGTCAAAAGTACCATTTCTCGAGTAGCACCGTGGTTCTATTCCGCAGTTTTGTTGTAAATTTTCACCCAAACTTAGTGCATTTTTTTCCCCTCCTATTTCATTTCTGGGTGCATTGGTTAAAAACAAATACGATGTTCAGTTTCTCTTTCGGTTTCATTTAATGCATTTAAAAAAAAAAGAACTTGTTTACAAGACATGCATCGATGGAATTTTAAGCACTTCCGGTCATGGCTCCACAATGTCGCTTGCTAGATTTCAAATTCAATACAGTTGACTTTGATCGGCATTTTGTGTCTTTTATTGAATGTTTTGGCATGAAATGATCCAAACTCAATTGAATCTGTTGGAAGCCGGAGTTGCGATAACGTTGAGATAACGACACGGCAAGCTTTTAATATTCCAAGATTCATCGGCTGATTGAAGACGCAAACGGTTTTGGCTCATAACGACAAATAGAAAATTGCTACTAGAAACAAATTAACAAAGAAAATATACTCTAAATTGGGAGCTTTTAATTATTTAAGCCAAAATACTAGTTGTATGGCTTAAACATTCATACAGTGTGGTTCTTCCACGCATGCTCCCTTTGCGTTACGATATTTGACCCCAAAGTATTCCATTTGAGCATAGTTTATTTGAGATATGAAAGTGCATTTCTTTTTCAGATGTGTATTATTTTCGGCAGGGTCCAATATTGATTAGATCTAATCGCTGTGGAATATACATTAATGATGAATCCATATAGATTTCCTCTTGTGAGAGAAACAACGATCTCGAGATTTCTCATTGTTATCTCCTTTCATCTCATTCATCTCACCCTTCAGAGAAGCATAAGCTTTACGGCCATCTTCCCAATTCCCGGTTTCCCCGTTCCTTGGTCTTCATTCCTTGGTCTCCATTCCTCGTTTTCCTGTTTCCTGTGCACACTTCGAAATCACAGAACTCTTTCCGCATTACGATATTGACGAGATTTCTTAGTCCTTACAACCCAATTGATGTCATATAATGTAAGCACTAGAAGTACAGAGCTAATTTTGTTTATCATCGTAACATAGTAGAATCAATCAGTACCGTCACATTACCTGAAAAAAACTTCTTGGAAACCACTAAACCTTCACAAAGGTCAAAGGATGGGATAAAACGAATTCCGCAATGTCTTGGAATACAAAATGGAAGTTAATTTCTTGGAAGCGAAAAATAGTCACATCATTCAAATTCTGGGCGTGATTTCATTCTGAACACTAAAAATATAAGGATATTTTAAATTTGTTTTTATTCCGTTTAAAACACTGCGGCAGGAAGATGTAACATTGTTTGCTTTTTGCGTATATTGTATTGTTGTATCTTTATTTTCAAACAGGACGTTGTTTTGTCGTGTTTGGTGGCTCTGTTTTGGACACTTCTCTATTTAGAACTCTGTTAGAACATAATTGCTTGCAAAATATTTGTATTCTACTTTTTCTTCGCTTCTTCAGACAGCTAATTTATCAGTGCACATTTTTTACGGCTTAGCAACTCACAATTGTATAAGATCCAAATTACTGTTCATTGTAAAGAGAATGTGTTCCGTTGAAGCGTGGTTGAGAAATACCGTATGAGATTTTGCATGAACCTTTAGATGTGCACAACGAAGTTCTCAATTTTAAATGCAAGAAAAATGTTATTGGTAACATATTCGTAAAAACAATTGATCCAAACTGATTGAAAGATATATTGCACAATCAAAGTTGCCGTCAATTTTTAAAGAAAACATGTAATTTGCTGAGCGAATTATCTGACTATGTTACAAAGAACCATTGCACTCGGGCGGAAGTTTCCGCGAAAGGAGTTTGTTTCTCTCCCTCTTGTGTCTTTGAGGAACGTATTACTACTCTCATTTTGTTTTGTTTATTCAACCTTCTGGAGTTTTTATTGTATCATACTCGCAGTTTTAAGTTGAAATTGGACATAACAAGTCATTGTAATTACAAGTGTTTTACACAAGTGAAAAGAAATGGTTTAATTTAATAGTTGAGTTCTCTCATTTCGAAGATTATTGAGTGAAAGTGCAAAGTTATGGGAAAGGTTTTCTAAAGAACAGTTACACGGCTATGCTAGTTTTTGGCACTAAATTTTTCAATTTTTTTAACGTTCACTGACACAGAGGTCATAACACCACACAGTTTGAACAGATTTTTTTTCGTGAAAAAGGTTGGAAATTCCTTCGGTATCAAATTCTTCTAGACTGGGAAAAAACTTTTCAACTTTAATTTCCACGAACTTTGTCCAAAATCAAATAATTTCCCCGAGCCTTTAGGCGATGGTAAATTATTTGATTTTGTTTCTTTACACCGTCCTTCTCCCACGTTGAAACGTTGAAGTACAAAATTGTGTTTTTGGTCGGGAAGTTCTCAGTGTTTCTGGAAGTTAATTATATAATCACTAATTGTATTCAACCGTTATCAGAAACAGGATAATGTTCTTGGAATGAAAAAACGCTAAATATTCTTTAATTTTACCTGTCTTTCTATGTATGCCCCATTTTCTAAAAGGAGCCGTAGTTAGCTTATTAGGCTTTTATTTCGTCATGTTGGTAAAAACACATTTACGTTTCTGTCACGTGTCACCAAAGAAAGTTTGTTTTTACAAGACAGATTCGATATAGTTTCTTACGAAAAATTAAAAGAAAATCTTAGACGAATTTATTTTCCTCTTTCCGATTTGGATTGACTGTGAACCTGCTAGAGTTTTTTTTTTAAGTTATGGCCTGCACGTGCCCAATTATGACCGGCAGGTCTGATATAACTAATATGAAATGGACTGCAAGAAATAAATGACATGCAGCGTCCCACATCAGTTTTAGCGATAACCTGCTCTTTTCACGAGTTGAACTTTTGAATCTGAACATGACATTGCGCCTACGTTTTTTCGTAGGCAGCATCGCACGTTAGTGTCACTGATGAAGAAATGCGTGTTGGAGCGGGGACATTTTTTTCCATCATCAGCTTGTATTCATTGATCTGTTTTACGTGGGACTGCTATTTTCAATGATTGTAAAATTCCTTTGGTGGAAACATAAAGACCAATTTTCGATTTCTCTTCACAGCGAAGTGAGGAAAGTCTTTCACACTTTTTCTCACATGTCACGGAGTTCTTATCCAAGAGAACTGATACATTTAGTCTCTCAATCCTGCTTTACACTTTAGACTCGGAAGACCCGATTAATTGTGGCGCGAGACAGATTATTTTTTTGACACATCATACTTTCAATTTGAAGTTCCTTCCTGGGTATAATTTTGCCGCAAGGAAAAACGATAAGGCCATCTAAGGATTTTGATTACTCAATTCCTCAATAGCAGGCCGAGCAATTCGATAGATCAGTTCAGAGGCAATTTCTGTTGAGTTTTCTTGCCTTTCAGATCCCTTTGAGGATGTCTTTGCAAATCACCATGAGTGGCCCTCTTGAAAGCTTGCAACATGTAGCACATTTGTGTCTGTCGATAGTTTTATAACAGTTCCGTTTTCTTATGTTTACTTTTTCTATATTTTGAAAGTTTCATTCGGTTTGTAATGCGGTTTATAATCTTCAAGTCAGTTTGAATCGCTCAGCTGTGCCATGAATGCTTATTTGTGAGTCATTCATGTCGAAACAGCTTCGAGAGAAGCAAAATGGCTAAATTGCTTCCCGCTAAAGTGCGTCTCAGCTTCTTGCTGTCACCAAACACGGCTCGAGCCAAGTTTGGTTGTACAGTAATTGCCTTGTCATGCTCACTGGATCCATATCTTTTCTCGGGAAACGGAGAAAGAGTTAACACTCACTCGATTTTCTTCCGGAAAACGTAGGAAGAGGCCAAGAGTAATACGTGTGAAATCAGAACGTCTGACAGCGACGCTTACATTATAACCCTTCAAAAATCTTGGAAAAAAACAAAACAAGTGTTAAATTGCCCTGTTCGTGACACGCTTTCACAGCTGTAGCTGGTAAGTCTTATTTCGAATTATGACATGTCTCTGAGTCTGTGGAAAGATCCCGATTTTTGAAGCATCACCTTTGGTCACTACGTGATGTAAAACAAAACGGTGACGAGCGGCGTTAGGTTGGCTAATACCACGTAACGAACGTACTTTTTGTGCGTGTTACATATGCACCCGAGCGTATGCTAATCCCTTCTAGAGTGTTTCGCTGCTGCTGTGATCAAACATGAAGTAAAAAACTAAACGACTTGACAAATTTGTGACGTACTGGGAGATCTCATTTCGCTCGATCACAGTGTTTCAAGAGAGAATAAATTCCTAGACGGGAAAAAAGGAAGAGATGGGTTTTCTTAAACTATTGAAAACTGTTGAATCAACAGGCCGGAAACACGGTTTATAGTTCTGTCATAAGCGAATAAACACCATTGATACCTTTAGTTGACTTAAGGCAAAACAACACTTGTGTGAACTAAAATTTGCTCTTTGGGTTTTTTCCGCCTCAACGTGAGTCCTTTTTGTATATGATATCTTCACCGCGGGAATTTGAAATCACACGGCCCCAAGTGTTGGGATTTCACTTCGTCGTAACCAGCGCGCTGGTCAAAATCGCTTTAGTTAAGCGTGAACTTATTGATTTGGTGGAATTTTGACTATTCTTGAATTTTTGAATGATTTGGAATCAACTGTGACAATATTCAAACTAAAGCTACGGTGCAATACGCTCCAACTGCACTATTTTGTTTTCAATATTTTTCAAAGGCTTCAAACACTGTTACCTTGGCAACATCAGTGGTGATATTCAACACGTAGGGCGACTTATTTTTCAACGATTGTCGCGCGCAAGAAAGTTTTACTCTTGTGACAATGTTTGGTTAGGTTTTGCGCGCCAAAAAATTTCGGCGGCATTAGACACGAGAACCATTTGAAGCAATTCATTTCATGTCACAATAATTTGCGGTAAATTGTTTAAGCGACCCACCCTGTCCCATGGGAGCTTAAACACAATTGCTTGATTTAGCAAGTGAAAGACATTTCTGATATGACAAAGAATAACCCTTTCGTGACGTAGTAAATTTAAGTGCTTCGTTGCATCTACATTCTACCACTTACGCTCCCTTGTTTCGGGAGCCTGGTCTTTTGGTTTATCGGCCGCACAATGCAGAGTTTTAAAATTACATTTCCGTGTGTTTTTTGATTCGGAACACGATAGTAAACAAGTGAGAATAATATAGCTGTGGTTTTCTCTTGCGTACGCCTGAATGAACTCAGTGTCAGTTATACATCAGTGACCTTTAGAAGGGAAAAAATTATTATTAGGCGTTTTGTGTTACGAAGTTGCTGTATGACCAAGTGCAAGATCAGATAGTCAATGACTAATCCTCACGGGGTAACTCCTTTTTCTAAGCCTTAGGTAATTACTTGGAAGATTCGTGGGCTTCTCGTAAATACCGTTCCCGCAAGATAATTTTGTCTTTAAAAGTATTTTTCTTTTTTTTAATCTTAGAAACGTGATTCTTGTGTCCATTTTGAAATTGTAAAAAAAAAGAATTGTGCTCCATCATCGGTTAGATGAGAGCGATGTTTATTATCAAACACAGTCAGAGGCCAATCGCAATTGGTGGACGTGATTGGGTAACGATAAATGTTGCTGACAATCTTGATATTGTTCTCACCTTGATTTTCCTGGCAGCCTTCAAGTGAGACGAGGGTTCACGACCTCTCGGTGACGTCACCTAGGTGTGTCTGCGGAGGCGTCAGTGAAACACTCCAGTGAATAATTGGTTTCAAGTGGATGAAGCATGATTGGACACTCGTCCCTCACAATCTCTTGCCACCTATCGATAAGCTGTCCATACAGAGGTCCCTCCTCCACAAATCACAATTTGGATCGAGAAAGCCGAGCCACCTCTTTTACCAAGCAGTCGAATTTTAAAAGCCGAGAAGAGTATCAAGCTCTGAGGACACAAGTGTAACAATCTTTATCGGATATCGATTGTTTTCCTCTTCGTCTCCGTCTCCGGAACACCAACCACAAGTTAAATTTAGTTGTCCAAAGGATTATATTATCGTCGTTTTCGTTCA
>NW_027179564.1:12500-15023 GCF_036669935.1 Montipora foliosa | reverse complement strand
AATTGTAAATGGTTTGAACCCAGGAGTCATATCATAAAAGTAACTTGCGATCGGTCCGGGTGAGTGTAGTCCTGAGAAGGACTGTTTGAGATGACATTGACTGACCGTTCGACAACCTGAGGGGAGAGTCATTCTTCACGAGTCAAGTGATTTGGGTAACGTCAGTAAGATCTTATAAGAACTCCGGTCGTAGATGTCATGGTCATCGTATTCGTGATGTTATTTGGTCGGACTGTCAACCCAAAGAAAGTTGAGATAGATGATAATTGGCTGGAAAGACTATAAACAGTGATTGGTGCGTTTCGTTCGTCTACAGGTCTTTAAAGGTCAGTACGTGTATCGTAGACTGACGTGGGCGCAGTTTACATGTTGAGAGTAAATCAGTCTGTTGTTTGTCTGTTGATGTCGGCGAATGAGTTAGGTTTGTAGGGTGCGGGAAGTTGTAGGCATCGGTTTATAGGTGTCTGTATCTAAGTAGTAAACACAGCTTTCCAGTACGATTCCCTAGTTGGTAGGAGGTAGTGTTGTAGGTAACACCATGTAGCAGAGTCCCAGTCGATTCTGTGGTTTGTCTGTAGATGGTGGTCAGCAATGTGAGGTGTTGATGTCACAGTTCCGAGTCGCTAGTCTGTGTTCAGTCAGTCTAGTGTTTCAAATTTCTTCCGGTCTCACCGGATATAAGCTGGCCTGGCAGGTCGCAGCATTGATCTTATAAACTGCTCCTAGTATGTCCCTAGGTTGATCTTTGTTCTTGACGTTAGTCAGTAGTTTTCGTAAGGTAGTGATGGGTCTGTGAGGCAACACGGATGTTGTAAGGCTGTTAAGATCTAGCGATAAATTCAGAAGTTCCTTTGATGTACGGTATAGTCACTGTAGTGGTAGGTGTAAGGTTAGTGTTTGTTTAGTTGGTGTTCTGTACGGTAAGGGTTGCGTGTAACGAAGTCGCAGTTGTAGTATGTTCTTACCTTGAAGAAACGTTTTTTCGTCTAAGCTAACCGTTACGTTCGTCTGCCTAAGCTGTCGTGAGAGTTAACAAATCCACACTAGCGCCGCGTCTCGTTAAGGTCCGTATGTTTGTAGCCTTGTGTGACGAATGGGTGTTAAGATGATTCGTAAAGGGAGTCTGTCAGTGTGGGTGGGTGGTTTTCATTCGTCCAAACTGTCGGTTCTGTTAAGTCATGTTGGGTGTCTCCACGAAAGTGATCCTTGAAAGCAGTCCGAAGAAATTACGGAAACATTTCACCATTGTACCTCGACTCTCCTCAACGCGTAGACGTCCCGTGGAAGTGCGGCCCGTTGGTCTGTTGATGCTTGGGTCGTGAACATTGATCGCGTCGAGTTTCGTCTTTGTGTAGAGTTGTTGAAGTTAATCACGTCATACGTTGCGTAACCAAGAGTGGTATTGTTCGTTTGTAACTTGCAGGGCTTTGTTTCCTCGATGTTTTGCATAATCGATTTCGGGCAAATAAACAACAAACAGGAACACCTGTGTGTAAACCCATAAGCTGTTTGTCCGCTTGTAAATGTTTGTAGTGTTGACCGTTGTTTGTACTGAAAATAAGTAGGACGTAAGGCAGAGGTTCAAGAAAGTCCATAAGGTCATTTGGTAAAGTAGTGGCAGTTGTAAAGTGGAGTGGCGTCGTTGATGGCGGTTCTCAGTGCAGTCGAGAGACAGTTGAAGTGGAATACTATGGAACAGTGTGATTTCACATCAAAAGACACCAGTTTGTGATCGTCAGGTACTTGTACTGTCTTGATGGCGCCGTCAATAAGAGGTTTCGGGTGACTTGAGTGTGTGTCGGAGATTTCGGCAGTCAGTCCGGCGTTTCAGAGTCGTAGTGAGGTATTTTGACAGTATTTTTTCGTAAGTCGGCGAACCACCGACACGAACCGTCATGGGACGCCTAGGAACGTTAGGTTTGTGTAGTTTAGGTTAAGCCGTAGAGTTTAGGCCAGGTTGACGGTACCTGAGGCATCCTCAGCCTGTTGTAACGTCGGATGTCGATCGCGTCAGCTTTCTTAAGTTGAAGTAGTGTACTGTTGAGTTTTCCCCGGTTGAAGGTGCTCGGAGTCGGGTCTCGTTTAAGTATTTCGTAAGTTTGTTTGTAGTTAACAAGTCGGTCCATCTTTTCATGATAGGTTCGACTTGTCCATAACAACAGTCCACTCGTCCTTTGTGCAGCGGGAAGTTATGTAACGATGTCGTTGCTCGTTCCTTAGTCGTTTGTTCAGTTGCTTAGTCGTTCGTCTGTAGTCAGGTTGTTATCTTGGTATAGAGAAGCCGATTGTATAAATGGAAGGCTATTCTTACTTCTTATTGTGTCTTAGGTCGGATCAGATAACATCTCTTGGACGAGACAGAATAGCACTCAAACACGGGATTACAATCGTCTCAGTCGGTATACGTTGTCGAGTGCGTCACAGACATGTTTTAGTCCGTACGAGGAAACTGTTGATGGTCTCAGTCTTTCGGCTACAGGGGAACGGGAAGAGATATTCATGGACCAGCGCGTTGTCGTCCGC
>NW_027179564.1:0-7500 GCF_036669935.1 Montipora foliosa | reverse complement strand
GAAACGCACCAATCAATGTTTAGTCTTTTCCATCCAATTACATCGAGGCTCAACTGACAGTCGACCACTAAAACTCACGAATAAGTTGACCAATGACATCTACGGACCGGAGTTCTTAGAGTAAATCTACTGAAGTTACCACAAAATCACTTGACTACTGAAGATGACTTTCCGCTCAGGTTGTCGAAACGTAATCTCCAACAGTCCTTCTCAGGACTACACTCACCGTGACGATCGTACTTTACGTTATAACTAATAATTATTACTGATGGGTTGATAGAATGTGTCTTATGCAGAAATGAAGGTCCACCGCAAAAGGAAAGGTGCTTATCAAAGCACGATTGAAAGAGGGCGATCCCAATTGCAAACTCAGACATATTTCCTAATATTAACTTATTTCTACTGTAAATACATGTTTAAATTAGAGACTATCAGTGAGATTGGATGTGCACATTGAGCAAGTGCACTCTGGAGAATTCCATCCTTATAGTGGTAACCATTCTAAAGTTCCCTAGTAACAATACTGGAAGCTACCGTAATAACCTAAACAAAAGAATTATGTAATTTGAAAAGTGTAAAAGTGCCAATTGCAATTGAATTGCTGAAATTTGGTGTGTGTCCAGAACCTTTAAAAGCATATCAAAGTCAAACATGCACAAATAATTCATAAATTAAGAATTCATAAATCAAGCTGCTGAATAGCCAATTATTGTCTACAGTTGGCCCAATGTCATATGTTGTTACGGAGAACAACCAAGATTTTCGATATAACAGGCTAGTCGACATTTGTGCTCTCATATGAAACTGAGTTTCAACATGTTTTTCAACGGATTTTATATTGAAGGGCCACCGATCTTGGAACAGACCAATTATTAACCTGCCGGCCACCCCACCTGATCGACACCGAATGGTTCACTTAAATCTATACAGGTCAAATGGTATTTCTGTTTTTTTAGTTCTAGGGACAACCGTTCAGTTCGCAATAGTGTAACTTGGGGGCCGGCCGGGACCAGCTGCTCAGTATTTGTTTTAATTTATGAACTTGCATTTAGTAGTTATAAGTCTTATTTTTGTTAGCACAAATAAATGTTGTGCTGTTTGGACCTTCGTTCAGCAACAAAATTCAGACTGCAGGACCGTGAATACAATATGCAGGACCAAGAGGGACCAAAATGCAGACTGCAGATTTGGAAATGAAACTTGATTTGAGGAAGAAACCACTGGCGTGTTATTGATGGAATTTCGCAGGTGGCCACAGACCTCCTAATTGATTCGCTCTCAGTATCTCCGCGGCCCTCGCCGTCCCTCATGACTACAGTTCATGTAAACGAATTTGTGGAAGCAACCGGTCGTATGTGGGAAACATGAGATGCCCAAAAAATAATTGGCTTATTCCTCGCTTTACAGAGAAGAAAAATAAAAACCGGTGGAACGAAAACACCTACACATCAAAAAACTCTTAATTATGGTCTTTTGTGTGCCAAAGCTACTCGGGTTGACAGGATTAAATCCCAAATAAAATTAAGATAATTCGCCCGGTGTTATATCGCCCGAACAGGCTCCAAACTTCCCCCTTGTATTGAAACCTCGTGCTTTATCCCTAGTTTATCACCAGCGAGCGAAGAAAATAAACTACCCTCCACCCAATAAGCCTACTGTTCACTGCAAACTTGTGTCCTTGTGTTGATTTGAGGCGTTTCTGAAAATTTGCCTCCTATCCTCATTAGAAAGACGAACAACGGCCTGAAGACATTGGTAACCTCTTGACAGACCAGTGATTCACTCAATGATCTATGGTACTGGTTTTTAAGCCGACAAAACTCAAGCTTGATGTGGCCTTTTGTCCATTCTCATCACGTGAAGCTTGATACACCCCCCCAAACGATATAGCATAAGGGCCTCCCTAGGAGTTGACAAAATCGCCACATGGCGAGAACAAGCCAGTTTTCATGAAGAGTAACCCCACATTCCTTCTCTCAGTACACATAAATATAATTTTCAACCCCCCGGGGGGAAAACATGTCTAACTCAAGCCAGGCTGCCAAACACAGAGCTTCCATACGGTCATGTCATTCATGTATGAGATCAAAAAGGGGCCTTTTTGGAACTGGAGAAAGTGGCAGGTTCTACACGTTAAACACACCTGGCATTGTTCATCTATAGCAATGTTGGCGATTATTGTTGAATGTTTTGGGTTTTTCTGTACTGTATGTTATATCGTTTGTTAATCCCAGGAATCTTCTTGTGAGAGTGGAACCACCTAAATTCTTTTCTTTTCTTAAGGCCCAAAGTCCACAAGCTTCATTCTTTGGCTTTAAATCGTCTCTTGATCATGGAGTCATCGTCTGGTGGCGCTCACCTTGGCCACAGAAGTGTTTTCACACGCGCTAGTGTCTCGTCAGTATTGTTCTCTTTTAATGAAGGCATAGGAGCAAATTTCAAAGACCAGGGACCAGTTTAACACCTCAAATCGACACCAAGGACAAACAGATTTTGAAGCAAAGGTAAGTTTACTTTTTATTTTCTTCGCTGTACCAAAACTATGAAAAAGCAGAGGTTTTCAATTAGAAGGCGGCTGCTGGTGATAGACCGCCGGGTACTTTGGTCCATTACCGTCACGTATCTTCACGACGGGCAGGTCTCGAGCCAATCATTGTGTAGGTCATTGTTTTACGTTGTGTGGGAAAGTAACCAAAACCCTCAATTTGGCTAACCCTAGGACTAGAGGTTAGCCAAATTGAGGGATTTGAGGGTTGTTTTCACACAAGGCAGAAAACAATGAACCTGCATGTGAGATGGACCTGTGGAATTGTGCCGCTAGTGTTCTAGACCCGCCATTCGCACGACCAATTTGAAAGTTTGCTGTGTGTTAGGTGTTTTTCCACCATTTTCTATCATGAAAGATAAAATCACACTTTACTTGCTTAACTGAATTCTGAATTATGGAGTAGTTTTTCTTCTCCAAAAAAAAAAACAATTGTCAAATTACATGACATTTTCGCCTTATAGGTGTATTACTGTGATACTAGTCTTCGCAGTTTTCAAAATACCATCACATAAACGTGTCTTTATCTACTGGGGTTCATGCCACAGATGACCAGAAGACTGCTTTACTAAAACCGTATATTAAAAAAGCCTACATGCTGATTTCGAGCAGGTTCTCCAGTTTTCGCCCAGTCTCAAACCTGAAGTTTCTTTCAAAACTGATTGAGAAGTCTGTATTTCGCTTCAATTAAATAAATACTTGGTTAAAAACAGTTTACACGAAGCCTTTACAATCAGCTTATAAAGTTTGGCTCACGAGTACAGAGACGGCCCTTCTTGCAATCACTGATGACGCATTTTAGGTAGCGTTTAGACAGAAGATGGAGATGTATTTCTGGTAATTCTAGAATTAGCTGACAAGCATTCGACACGATCAATCACTCTCGATTTGCTGTCCAGATTACAAGATTTACCTTTGGCAGTCAAGGTACCGTTTTAAAATGGTTTAAGCATACCTCACAAATAGAAGGCAGTATGTTAAACATATAACGCCAGCAACTCTTCGGTACGTGAACTTACAGTTGAGGATTCCTGAAGGTTCCGTGATGGGACCTGTACTGTATTTGCTTTATACTTAATACACCACTTGCTGCTGTCATACGATCACATGGTCTGGACTACCACATGTATGCTGATGACAACAAACTAATACATTTATTTCGTAAACGCAAGATGTTGACCAAGCCAAATCTAAGATCGAAGAATGTAATTAACATCTATTTGTAAATGGATGGGCGTTAACGAGCTTAAACTCAACCACGATAAAACAGAAAATCTATGATGTTTCACTCGAAGTTCCTGTGTACCATCCAGCTGTTTCAATCTTTGCGTGTTGGTATGGATAAAATGTCAAACCTATCTTCTTTTGCAAAAAGTTGGGGTGTGACATTGGACGGACACCATGTCATTGGATAATCAAATTAGCAATGTGTGCAAATCATCATTCTATAGTCTACGTAACATTTCTAGAATTCGTAAAATACCTAGATAAAAGAAGTTGCTGCTACTTTCATCCATGCCTACAGTACATCCGAAAGGGGACTATGTAATTCCCTTGTTAGTTGGTTATGCCCAAGTTTCAGGGTACAGCGGCTTCCATACGTCCAAAACACACAGGCAGAGCAGCTAGAGGAGTAGTTTGTCAGGAAGAAAATACGATCATATTACAACCAATGTTAAAAGAACTCCATTGGCTTGTTACCGATATTCCACTATAGAAACCTGTATTTAAAGATTATACTAACTGTGTGAAATGTCTTAAAAAAACAAAAAAACGGAAGGCACCGGAGTATTCTGAAAAGAAAAACCTGACCCTACAGACAGTATGTATGTCGAAGATTCAATTACGTTCGGGCTAAAATAAGCTATTGAACGAAGCCCAGGTAACGCACAAAAAACATATGGCGATAAGAGCTTTTTCTAACATCGCCCCAAGACTGTGGAACAGTATTCCAAATGAATATACGAAAACATCACGAACCATTCAAACTTTAAAAAACAAAGTTGAAAACGTATGTCTTTTCAAGAAAATATTTTAGATAATTCCCCATCTATTCTAGAACCTTATTGTATATTATTATTAATATCTATTTTTAGGTATTTTTAAATTGACTAGAGTATTTTCTTATTCATTTTATCATTATTATGCTCGATAGAAAGGTCGATTATTGTAACGCGCCTTGAACATAGGACATGAGCGCTATATAAATACCTATTATATTATTATTATTATAGTATTATTATTTAAGTACTGATTAAGGCAGCAATGTCTTTCAAAAACTGACTATCATTGTAGTGGTTTATTGGCCTAATTTCATTTGCCTTTTAGGAGGGCACACACCATTAGGAAAATAATGCTGGCAAGTGGCCTTTCCAAACTTGCAGGGGTTTTTTGGGTTGAACATGCCCCCAAACCCACTAGAGGATCATACCTTCGGCGCTCGGGATTACACATCCGTCTACTTGGGTTGTCCACATTATGCTCACAATTTTCACAATTATGCTAATTATTTATGCTCAAAAAATTTTCCCACCGGCTCACTTATTTTTTTACATAAAAAGTCCTGCAAAACTCAAGTCGCCCCAAGTGGCCACCGTCCGTTTCCCGTGGTGAAGTGCTAGGGCTGTCGATTATCACGTAAAACTTCACCACAGGAAACGGTGAATCCTAATAGGCACTTCAGAAAAATACCATATTACTCTTTGTTGGTCCACCCACATTGTGGCCTAAGCATTTTTTCCAGTTGTCTTGTACCTTACAATGGTCCCCAAGAAAACAAAAAACAACACTTATGCAAAAACGTTGGGGGGCCAAGCAAAAGGTATTTATGGTATTATCCCAGTGGGCCTATTTCTGAGATTGTACCTAATTCCGAGGTATTTATTTATTTACTTTCGAGATTTTGACATATTTTTCCGGGAATTTGTCTTACTATTATGCTGGCGTGATGCTCCGGCCTCACTATTATGCTTCAAAATGGCTTTAACGGCAAGAATACCCCGCCACTCGAACTATATTCCACGTTAGCCGGCTATGGGGTACGCGGTAACCAGAAATAGGAATGCACAATACTGTCGAATGACCCCCGCCCACTTGGACTAAATTCCAACGTGACCTAAATTTCAAAATGGTGCTGCAATGTTATATGTGCTGGCTACGCGGTACTCGGTACGCCGTGACATTCCTCGTCTTAAAAGCGTTCAAAGCCTAAGCAATTCGACAGACAAGGAGATTGTGGAAGTGTGGACTCGGAAGAAGGTTATAGAAACAAATGAATTCAAAATGGCGCAGCAATGTTATATGTGCTTGGCTACGCGGTACGCAGTACGCTGTGATAATTAATAAAGACACAGTATGGTGCATGCCTCGTTCTTGTTAAGCATCAAAGTCTAAGTAAAGTCGATCAGACAAGAGACTGTGGCCAACTGTGGACTCGGAAGAGCGCGCGTCACCAGTCTTGACAACGTGGAAACATGAACATCCAAGAGATCTTGTGAAGAATATAGCAATCGTTTCCTTTTATAACCCGAAGCGTTCGTTTCAGAAATTAGCCCCTAAGAACTCTTTACAAATGTAATATTCATTTCACGGTTCACTTAAACTACGCTTTTTAACACGATCGTGTGATGAATATAGCACTCGTTTACTGATTAAGCGAAGCACTCGTTTCAGTGGCTGGGCTTAAGCACTCTGTTAAAAATTTTAGCTTTCATTTTACGGTTCAGTTAACTAGACTTTTTACAAAAGACCTTGAGAAGAAATATAGCAGTCGTTTACTGATAAAGCCTAAGCACTCGTTTCAGTGATTAAGCTTTAAGCACTATTTTAAAATTTTAGCTTTCATTTACGGTGTTGGTTAACCTAGACTTTCTACCGAGACATTGAGAAGAATATCGCACTCGTTTACTGTTGAAGCCTAAGCACGCACTCATTTCAGGGATTAGGCCTAAGCACTCGTTTACAATTTTAGCTTTCATTTCTTTCTTCCTTGATCATGAGGGTGCTCACTGACTTCAGAGGGTTCCGATGTCTCACAGCCTCTGTGGTCTTTTAATGAAGGATAAGTGCTCAATTTACATGACTTTCTGCCTATAATGTAGCGTTACCATAAATAAGCCAGAATTTTCTCTTTTTTTTTCAACAAAGAATATACATTGCAGTCTCGCACCAGTTGCCTAATTCGCATTGACTCTTTAGAGAGAAACACCTTTTGAAAACGCTGCACCTGGCTTTTCCAAAAACTTGTTGCGGGAGAGAGGAATATGATCGCAGACCCCCCTTGAGGCTTCATGACTTCGGCGCGGGGATTCCACAGCTGTTTACACCGAATGAACACTTACTGAAAGAAGGCATAAGAAGATTTTTTAGGCATTTCATGTTTGCAATGTAAACCCTACAAATCGTTTATTAAACTTTACTTATTATCTCAGCCCGTGAAATTTGAAGCTTCGGACAAGAGCGTTCCCATGTCAAAACAAACTCGAGGGAGGGGGCGGGATTACATTTTGCTGGAGGTCACTGAATACTCAGGGAGGGGCGGTCAAGACCAGCGAAATGTCGCTTCATCCTAGGATGATTAAGGGGATGGTGGGTGAATATCGCTTTCATATGCATGGATTTTTGAAAGCATAACTGGACAAACTTTTATTAGTAGTAACGAATACTTTTCCAGAGGGCTCCGCGGTTGTGGATTAATTTTGAGAATTTTAGTGTACAAAAAAATCTTGCTTGTCAAGTGTTTAATACAATTAACAAGACTTGGCTGTTTTCGTATATTATTATAAAACGGTGTGTTTAGTAGTATGTTTTGCGCTGAAAATCATGGCGACGGGAAAAGTGTCTTAAGGTGTGAGATCGTTCGAATTTCATCCGGTGCTGGGGACCGGGAGAATCATGGTCAGTCATCCCGTGTTGAGACATTTCCCTTTCAGCGAGCATGCAAAAGATTTACAACG
>NW_027179563.1:0-56629 GCF_036669935.1 Montipora foliosa | reverse complement strand
AAACATACAGACCAGTGCACCATTAAATTGACGTAAGTGTTTCCATTGCTGAAAACTTGTTGTGTGCAATTTTCACAGTTTCTTCTTTTCTAAAAATTATGCCCCACTTAATGTGAACACTTAACACCTACATTGGTTTTTTCCTACTGTAGAAAACCGATAGATCAGTGTAACCATCCACATGAACGTGAGTGTTTCACATTGATTAAAACTTGTTGTTTCACTTTTTCAACATGTATCTTTGCTAAAAAAATAATGCCACTTAATGTGAACACAGACACTACATTTTGTTTCCCCCCCCCCCATAGAACAAAGAAACACTGAAGCATTGAATCCAAGTGAGTATTGAAAAAAGGGTAGTTAGTGTTTGACTAATTACATTTACGATCTAATTACAGGGGTCGGGCTGCATAAGCGGGAGGTCATGAGTTCGACTCCCGGCCGGACCAACACCCAGGGTCTTAAAATAACTGAGGAGAGGTGCTGCTTTGTAATTACATCCGTCCAAATGGTTAAGGAAGCTTTCAAGTGTTCTCGGATATCTCGGACGAGTAAGGCGGAGGTCCCGTCCCCAAAAATATACTTTCCATGTTTATTATTTCCCTATTGGTATTTTAATCCATGTATTAAGCGCATGCGATCATTTTGTCATGACGCATGCGGCCTATAGCAAGTAGTTTTACGTTGTTATTATTATTATTATTAGTTAGTATTATTCCCTGTGGGGGGGGGGGGCCCCCCCCGTTAAAGAACCCACACACCTATTTCAAGAAGAGTATGGGGGATGAAGTCATGGTGGGCATAAATGGATTTTTTTTTTGATGTTAATGTTAGTGATGAATTTCTGTATCTGTGTATTAACTTGCTTGAAGTCCCGTCATGTCCCTGAGGGTCCAACATAAGCCTCTATTAAAATTCAGCCTTATGATTACCAATCAACACTACACTACATTTTTCTCCTATAAAACATAACAGACCAGTGCACCACTTAAATGAACGTCAGTGTTTCACATTGATTAAAACTTGTTGTTCAACTGTTATTCACAGTTTCTTTCTAAAAAATTAATGCCCACTTAATGTGAACACTTAACACTACATTTTTTCCTACTGTAGAAAACCATGAGATCAGTGTACCATCACATGAACGTGAGTGTTTCACATTGATTAAAACTTGTTGTTTCAATTTTTCAAAGTATCTTTCTAAAAAATAATGCCCACTTAATGTGAACACAAGACTACATTGTTTCCTAGAAAACAAAGAAAAAATTGAAGCATTGAATCCAAGTGAGTATTGAAAAAAAGGGTAGTTAGTGTTTGACTAATTACATTTACATCTAATTACATCGGCCTGCTAAGCGGGAGGTCATGAGTTCGACTCCTGCCAGACCAACACTCAGGGTCTTAAAATAACTGAGGAGAAGTGCTGCTTTGTAATTACATCCGCAAATGGTTAGTCTTTCAAGTGTTCTCGGATAAGGGACGATAAGCCGGAGGTCCCGTCCCACAAATAACTTCCATGTTCATTAGTTCCCTGTGGGCCGTTAAAGAACCCACACACTATTCAAGAAGAGTAGGGGATGAAGTTCATGGTGTTGTGGCTGTCTTCTCTCTGTATATGGGAGGGTGGGTATAGCAGGTCCATAGCAGATGAATAGCTGCCAAAAATTCAACCTTCTCAAACATCTAAATACCAAATAACATTGCTTAGACCTTGTTTGTCTATTTTTTAAAGTTGCATTCCAAAAGGACTGACTCTCAATAATAATGCTAAGTAACATAATTTGACTCCCTCCTGCCTTTCTCCTTTAATACAGTAATAAAGTTCAACCTTTTTTTTTACTTTACTCACCTTACTTGAGCAATATTAATCAACGTTCAGTTTATTTTGATTACATTTATGCTGTTGTTTACTGGCTGTGTCATACTACATTCAAAAGCTTTGCTCCCTTGGGCACTGCACACCTATTCATTGCCTACATTATGGCCTCATATTATTCTTGTTCTCTTTCTATTTGTAATATAAATTGTGTGTACAAAGAATTGAATGGAATGTCCACTTGATTCACACACAAGTCACATTTGAGTAATGACTACTTTTTTCCTAGACAACAAAGATGGACGACCGCCCAAAAGAAGTGAGTATTGAAGAAAAAAACTTACTTATTGCTTGCCATTGCCTATGTTTGCAGACAATATTTCCTGGGAAAGAGAGGCACAATAGCAAATGTGGCGAATATTGTTCTCTTTCTATTTGTAATATGAATTGTGCATACCAAGAATTGACTTGAATGTTCACTTGATTCACACACAACTCACATTACAGTAATGACTACTTTTTTCCTAGAAAACCATGAGCCACTGGATGGTGGTGGTGAACTGCCCCAAAGGAGTGAGTATTGAAAAAAAAAAAAACTAACTTATTGCTTGCCATTGCCTATGTTCGCAGACAATTTTCATAAGTTGCATTGAAAGGACTCCTCTCAATAATAAAATTAATGATGGCATCATGGCTTGATGATAGTTGCTAATCTGTACCCACAAGACAGTATTATATTTAAATTATAAGAGATGCGTTTTCAATTTTGTTGTTTTCAGGATGCTGGAGGTGTCAGGGCATTGGACATCTCCAATGGGAGTGCCCCAGTTCCCGCAGAGGCGGGAACAGGGGAGGGAGGGGGAGGGGGAGGGGGAGGGGGAGGGGACGGGCCCTATTTAGTGGGGGCCTGGGTGGCATAAAAGTATGCTCTGGGGGAGGGTCAACATTTACTACAGGTAGACTGTGGGATTGAAGTCAAGCTAAGATATAACAGCAGTTGCAAGATTTCAACCAGTTGCCACATGATGCAAAACACTATTATGGTTACAAATAAAATATTACAAGTTGAAGTTCTGAAAAGATGTGACTGTGTTACATAGCTTGACTGCCCACTATATTATCTGTAGTACATTTTGACCCAAAAGGCCATTGTCTTAGGCACCGTTTACACGAACGCGGTTTTATTTGTAACCGCATCGATTTTGCTGCGGGTTACACCTTCCGTTTACACGACATCGATCGAGACTGTTACTGAAAACATGTTGATTTGGAACCGCTGCCAAAAGTGGAGCGTTTTGAAAGTGATGCGGTTTTATCTGTCGTCTAAACAGCGAAACCGCATCGATTTGAATACGGTTACTATTTTGGTGCGAAATTTGCATTGTTCAATTGAAAATAGTGAATTTAGCACCTAGTGCAGAGCTCGCTTGTACCATTTATGACTTGGATTTTCTGGTGAAAACGGATCCGTGTAAACACTTCCAAACCGCATTGATTTTGACGCGGTTTCGAGATCATGAAAGTGTGTCGACGTGAAACCGTGTTCGTGTAAATGCTGCCTTGGAAGTAGAATAACAATAATTATTTCTGGCAGCTTCAGTACGGCTAAGACAATGGCCTAAATCTAGAGATATAACCAGAGTTAAGAATAATATTAAACATATGAGCCAGTGCAGTAACTTATATAGTTTTAGCCTTAATATCTAATGTCTGAGCAACACAATAATCATTCAAATGCTAGCATCTGTCCAGAACTCATATTAAATGCATCCTTCATTCAGTTTCAACATGATGCTCTCTTCAGTTACTTTACTGATATCTCTTCATACTTTTGAAAATATGCCTGGAAAAAGAATTAGTTTCTTCTCAGTCTGTAGTAGAAATGAAATGTTTTGCTCAGATATTTCAACATTAAACTCAATTGTCATGTACTTTTTTAGGAGCGCCTGTCGGTTTTAGATGTCATACCCTTATTGTTACCAGTTCATTTGTTTGTACATATTTATCCATTGTTATTCAAGCAATACAAACAGTGATACCATCAGGGCTCACTGTGTCACAGCAGTCACGCCAAAACTCAGACTGCAGTCTGTGCAGACCAGGGGTAAAATATGGTGTTCCCCTCACTATTATTGAGAGCTAACCGTAAACAGGCTAACCTGAATGTCACTTAGGCCTCATTAGGCTAACCAAATGTTATTTAGACCTAATTCAGGCTACCCACATTTTCATTTTGCAGACGGTCTGCACAGTCTGCAGTCTGTGTTTTTCAGTGTCCCGTATCACAACAATATAAAATTACTTGCTCAACTGATTGACGTAAATTATGTTGTTTCATTTCTTTCTTCCTTTATTTATTCAGCTCTCTGGGAGAGTATTGATGTAAAGTTTTTTTGAAACTACCATTAAGTCCCTAGCCTAGCCTGGGTGTTTGGGTAACATTTTGGACTGGTAATCAGTGAAATTCAATAATGATGGATGTACATGTAATGTAGTTTCAAGTCACTAGGGCAAAGTATTAAATCAGCAGAAATAGGTGAACTTTTGCCATATATCTTCTGTTGTGTCTGAACAAGAGGATTATTCAACTGGTAATTGATAATGTACTCTAAAACATATTCCCTATGAAGTAACCGGTACATACTTTTCGAAATGTACCTGAAGAAAGAAATATTGTTTGTTTTCAATGTCAAGTAGAAGTTGCATGTTTTACTATGAGATTTTCAACATCAAACTCAACTGGTTATTACTATTGTTACAGGGCAACTGTTAAGTTCTCTGTCTATTGCCCTAGTTCCAAGTAAGAATAATAATATCATTGTCATTTGCAATGTTTGTACATGTGGAGTCAATTTAACTGGCTCAATATTTAAAGCACTTACTGGCTCAAATGATTGAGGTGATGTAGTTTCAAGTCACTAAAGCAACATATTAAATCAACCTCTCATTCACCTGTATTTGAGAAATTCAGGGACAAAAAATTCATGAACTGTCTAAGAGAATAACAGCACCCTGTCTTGGTAGTGAACATGATATTTTTATTAAACTGGACTGGACTAATGGCCAATGATAACTTTGTACTCTTATACGTGACCCCCGCACCCCCCTCTTCTAGTTCCTCAGCAGTCTCAGGCCAACTCGACAGCCAGGCATTTCTTCTGATTTGCTCGTACATAGTTTGTGCTTGTTTACGCAAATGCCTGAGGGCAGACGCCAAGGATTCCTTGAGACAGTCGGTACAGCCCGTACCAAACTCAAAGAACAATGTTTGAGTTATCATCTGTAATATTATGTCAAGGGGGGAAAGAGAGAATAAAAATTATTGTATGATTGCTGACCAAAGACTGCACTCTGTTTTGTCCCAAAGATTTGCAGGGATCCAAATCAAGCCACAAAACTGATCAATTGTTTAGACTTCCATTAATTTTAAGCTTATACAATATGGCTTACAATATCTACTATTTTTAAAGGTTATAAAATAGGCTTTTCATGAAAAAAATCCCAGCATAAAAACCAAGGACTTTTCTGAAAAATAACTGTAAACAACAAAAATCTGAAAAATATTTGAAAATATTTGAGCAGAAATAGAGAAAAACTCAAAATTATATCTTCTGTTACAGAAAGTTGAAAAAGTAGCCTTTTTTTTAGTTAACCAAGATTTCCACCAAATTTGGCTAAAAAAGAAGGAGCTGTGATTTTTTTTAATGATTTTTCAAAATTATGTATGTCAACAAACATGAAAATTGCATTCATTTAATTTGTATTTGACAATCTGGCCCGATTTTCAACGCAAAAAGGACAGTCCCGGCTTTGTTCATGGCATTCAAAAAACAATTGAAGAAATGGTGGCCTGTGCAAGAATATTACGGACCTCAAGCACCTGCATTTTTGAGACAGCAACGGGAGTTGAGCTGTTTTCCCTGTTAACTTGTCTTCACACAACCAACCACATTTACATTGATTGCTAAGTATCTTTTCTCCATTAGAGATGATTACACAAAAAACCTGGGAGACACCACTGTCCTGGCACGCGAAACACTCTCTTCTGGTTGCCGTCCATGTCTCAAAAACGTGTGTGCTTAAGGAGGGTTTTCAGCTGAGCGTGCACGCGCGTAAGCCACACATGCATTTCTAAAGCTGCTTGCGTCAGCTCATTCTAAATGATTTTGCTCACCTTTTCTTCTAATTCTCACACAGATACATCTGCTTTTCGCAAAAGCTATGCAATTTTTGCTCAAACAATATGATGGTCACTTAAACCCTTATTCGTTGCCATGGTAACCGGTATTTTGAAGGAAAATGTCATGTGAGAAATATATGATGGATACTTAATACACTAGCCAAATTTCGTCTTGAGTTTTGATATAATTACCCCAATTATATATAAGGAGAATATGTTTCATTGTGTGAAAAAAAGAGAAATTATTTGCAGCCTCCCTAAGGCCCCTGTTGTCATCACTAACCTCAATTTCCCGTTGTTCGTTTCTAACTGCCGTTTCAAAAGTGCTTGAAATTGTTTTCCTGACATTTTTCCCACCCTTTAGCAGAGGTTTTGCTATGAATAATCATTTCGAACAGTCCGTAAAAGTGAGAGAAATTTCGCAAACACACCACTCGAAGGCTGACCTTCGAGGACAGTGAGGGCTGTTGTATACGAGCTATTGAAGTTTCCACGCTGAAACTGGGTAGATGATTGGCTAAACATATTCACAATAAACCCACCAAATTTGGAGACAACCGGATGTAAACCTATTTTTTCAGGACTACACCCAACGCACGTGCCCAGTGAAAAATGCCAGCACGCGAACGTTGAAGGCAACACCACTAAAGACTCTCGAGCTATGACCACTCGCGTGATCCCGTGGTGTTAATTAGCTGTTAACACCAAGAATTGCGAGGTTGAAAGAAAAGTAAGAATTGAGCTCAGGGTTCATAAAATTTATTCCATATTGTTTTCTTTTTCAGTTTAGAAGACTCTTTGGCAAAGGGTGTAAACTTACCTGAAATTGAACTTTTCGGTCTTATTCGTTTAAAAGAATCCAGATAAAAAATGGAAGCGCTTAAATATGTAATCACACCAGAAAATTGCCGCTTTTTTATCAGGCTATTAGCAGATTTATTTTCCCAATTTTAAAATTTTCAGTCTGCATGCTACAGTGGTGATTTCTGCACCTAACTGATCACGGCACGCGGAGTCACGCCACGGTTGTAATTTTTTTAGCAGGGTTTCTAAGTGCGTGCTATCTCTACAGCACTTGAAAATCATCGAATGAAACAATCTTTGCAATTGAATGAGGTTTTAGACTCCTGAAAAAAAAAACCGGGAGCTAACAGCTAAAAAAACAAAAACAACCAGTGTCCGTTAATCGTGGAAATGCTTTAATCTTATTGGCTGTAAATGACGTCAGATACACCTTTAATAGAAACCGTTATTTTTTACAATTTCTAATTCAAATGTGAGAAGCCATCTAGCATTCGAATATGGATCGCTTTGTTCGCATTCCGGAGAACTTACTTTTAGAAGTTATAACGCTATCAAATGATTTAAAAACTAGTGCGAGGCAACTCCCAGCAAGTGCTCAAGAGAAATTCCAACAGCTACAGAGCAAGTTGGGAGAGATGAGAACTTTTTCTGCGAACGAAGTTGGCAGCACTTCAACCCCGCCGGCGCCCGTAATCGAGGAAAGTTCCTTAGCTACTATTCCTGTGCATGTATCCATTGCACAGACGGGGGAAGCTGAAAACAGTGGCTCAATGATGCCAGGTAAGAGTGCAAATCAATAGGTGTAAAAGAATTGAACTTCGAGACAATTGTCTAGTTATTCATTCTTCTCCTAGATGTCACGCCCATGGAAACAGAGGTTATTGCAGGGGCTCAAACTGGTAGGTTGACATCACAATTTCACATTCATTGTCAACCCTACTGTTAGTCTAAAGATGTGCTATCTTTGATTTTCCGTCTCGTAGCTACCACTCCCATTGCACAGGCGGAGGGCGCCCAAATGAGTACCTCAAGAATGCCTGGTAAGACTTTATACGGCCAAACCAATAGTACAACATTAACTAAGTTTAATGTAGCGTTTCAAAAGGCGTGTCTGATTTATCTGAAACACTTGCCAATTTAAAGGGGTAGTGTCATGGATTTTAGCAAAAATCTGGAAAGCAAAGGAGACCTGTTTTCCAATGGCAAACAAAAAATTAATGGCCAAAGTTTCTTCAAAACGGCTATTTTAGCTCACAAAAACTATTCTTAAGTGTTTTCAGTTACGCGTAGCCAAGATTAAAATGAATGCCAATCTGAAAACGTCGGGCCGACCTTTTGAAGTACTCCCCTTGCATTTTAGATAAATTCCGTAAGAACTTAGTGTGGCTCAATTTAAGAATGAAAAAGTTACTGAAAATCAATTTAGTAAATTTATGGTCAAAATAAAAATGATAATTCCATGATATTACCCCTTTATCCTCTCTTTTTTTGGCTAGACCTGGTTTCCATGGAAACCGAAGCTGCTGAAGAAGCGCCAAACGGTGAGTTGACAACGCTAGTCATATGTATAAACTGTAAATCCCAATTTTAGTCAGAAAAGATTACCCACAATTTAAGTGCCTTTGAAATACAAAAGGTAACTAAAGCTTATTTGAAAGTCGTTTGCAGGAAAGAAACATGGTGTTTTCATTTTTGAAGTATCGTTCTAGACATTTTAATTTTTTTTGCGTAAAAACTGATGACGTCATCAAACGTTCCAAGGGCAAAAAAATTACAAAATATACAATATCTTCCAAAAACTGAGACCGCTGCTCTTGAAACTTGGCACTTGTAATGTACATCCGCCACTCATGCCGAGTTTAAATAATCGTCCCTCTCACAATTTCAGAGCTATTCTTGTTTTTGTGATTCATCCTCCAATGGACCCATTGATTACGTCATCAATTTGCTCATTTGCATAACACAAGAAAATGATACGTCAAAACGGAAAATTCCATTCTTAACCATTTTGAAAACAAATTCAAATAGGCAATAATCATTTTTTACTTCATAGACACTTAAATTTTAAGCAATGTCATGTTACCATGACAACAAGACAGCAACCTAAAAACACCTAAAAAACATCACAGGAGTGAAATCAAAGCCATCTTAAATTTGCGATTTGTGGAGGTAGCTGTGAATATGCACTGGATGGTTTTAAATCCACGCAGCTCATTACTTCTTTAGCAAAACAATTAAAGGGGCTGTGTCACAAAACATAGTCAAATCTAGTTACTGGGAACTGGCAGCTAAATGAAGCAAAATGTAAAATAACATTTTAAAACAATGAAGGAGAGGTTAAGTAAAATACCTCAGTTTATGTCTTAAAATTTGTGTGCTCTGAAGACATTTACTTTTTGTGATGTAGGTTAAAGTTGCCTTGTTTCAAAGTAGTCTCATATCAAGAAGGAGCAAGTAATTGGTAAAACTACACAAAAATAATTGCACTACCATGACACAGCCCCTTTGATAAATGGAGGTCACCAAGTGCATTTTTGAGCTTTCAGCATTCAAAGACAACTATAATTATTACAGACCTGGGTCTTCTTAAATAGATTGTCTACTCGTCCTAGTGTGACCAGTTAGGTCACACTATCATGGAGCATGTTTTGTTAAGACATAATTGTTGTTTACATGGTACCCTAACGCGTAGCTGCTTGGTAATACGGTGTTGCACACACAGTCAGTCAAATCAAAAATATTTTTTAGAAAGCATGCTTTTAAGCATGCATAATTAATATGCAGACTTCTGCATGTTTACCAGTATTTGTTGGATTTTGTTTGTTCACAGTGACTGAGAGCCAAGAAAGCAGACCAGTACGTAAACGCAAAAGAAGGGTAGATTGCAAAACAAGATCTATGGTAAGCCATGACTCTCCAAGCTCCAGCCAAATTGTTTTCAGTATTCTGTGATTTTCTTAATAATGTAAACTTATCTTATTTTCAGGTCAGAATTTGGATGAAACATGTTTGTCCTAGCAATACACACATATTGAACTGTAGTCAATTAAAAATACTTAACCATACAACTTTATATTCATATGGCACACAGTATTTGCAAGCTGATTATGACATTATTGATCTCTTAGGGAGAAACTTTGCAACAAGGAAATGGTGATGAAGAAGAACAGTTATCACAACAGGACCTGGCCGACTTACATAACCCAAAGTACTTAAAAGAACTGTTGGCTAAGGCAAGGTCTGCTTCTATGAAAGCAAAACTTTACCTGGAGTATTTGGGAAACTGCCACTTCAATGTCGCAGAACACCCAGATTCTATCATACAATTCTCTGAAGGAGACGTGAGGGCGCTTGCTGGTATTGAGGAAAATCATGAGCGAGCAACACAGGTACAACATACTTATGTAACTAGAGGCATACATAGATACGCATAAGTTGGCTACTGACAAGTGCAGCGAAGCAGTTAAACCAAAGTCTACAAGACGAAAGACATCGACTCTTGAAGCCAGCTTGCACTGTGCCCCTTCGAGAGTAATGTTTTCATACTAATTATGCCAAAAAATGTGTAAATGTGATAAATGAAAATATGATGTGTTCCATTACTGAGCAGGCACCTGCCTAGTTTAGCTTTATATAGCTATTTTGGGTTCCCTTATTACCAACTTTGTCTGTTCTATGTTATAATATATAGTATTTTGTATTCCTTCTGTCTAGTTAACATATGAATAATTTTTTTTTCTTGTTAAGAAGGCTATGGACCCCTTTCTAGTAATCATTTCTCTACAGTTACCTTTTTTTTGGCAATGATTGTGTTCTATTTAACAATTTCTTTGTCTGGTTTGACTGACGACCACATTCGGTGAATCAAAGGACCAACACAGAGGATGCCTAGCCACGTAACTTGATTTATCACATGTTTTTGAGGGAGGCAACAGCACGTGAACAGTCTAACACAAAATCATTAGCATGGATGTTCAAGAACTATATTTCTAGTTTTGTCCAATAACAATCCCATGCTGCAGTTTACGAAAAAAAAAACTGCCTCAGATTCCTTTCATTTCCTGAAAGTTTTCCTATGGAAGAGGAATGGGACTAGTTGCACACCCATGCATCTTCTGATTGAAGTGATATCAGATTTCCATTGAAAAATTTACTTCAAAGAACCATCCATGCAACCTTTTTGTAGGGCTCTTGACTGAAAACATTCCTTTAGCAACCACTGCCTTCCCATAGTTAAGTGCCACCCTCCTTAAATTTGTGATTTTTATTGTTACATCCTACAGGTTTTGAAGAAACTTAATCTGGCACTTCAACATCGGTTTCAGCTTGCAATTCAGCAATCTGAGGCCATTGGTTCATTCCTGTCAGCAGCAATTTCTGAACACCGTAGCATTTCCTATACGGAGTCTCAAGAGGAGCCAAAGCGTGGTCGACCAAAACTGCCAGTTCTTTTGAACATTCTTGATACCATCGAGAACCTGTCCATGTCTGCAACAGCTCTACATGATCACATCCTCCTATCCAGAACTATTGCTCACTTCCCCACATTGCTGTATGTCAATGAACCAGTGAGCCATTTCTTGGACTCTGATGTCAGAACAGCAGTCCAACATCTAGCAGATAGGATTCACTTAGACTGCAGAGCACCAGAGAATATCAGTGATGTGATGAGAGAAAGTCATTACGACTCATCAGTGTCACACACACACAGACCAACTTTGTCAGAACCCATACCACACCAATCAGTCAATCCTTGCGATGGTGATGGGTTAGTCACCAATATTGATTTCACCCTTGAAAACCCACTGCGTGATGCAGTTTGGACTCGCTTTAATGGCATCGATGCACCAGAGTTGTCTACAGTTCATTTCTTTAAGTCTCCAGACCTTGAGAATGTATTTGTAAAGCGTGTCGGGCACCTGAGTTTGTGTGGTCTCCATTTATTTCTGCGTATGTTTGTTCAAAGTGGCAGTGCTGACTTGTGTGAGGAGAAAATTGATGAAGAATATGAAAACCCTGTCGACAATTACGGGCGCCCCCTTAAGGAATTCTGGTTGAGATTCATGCATCCCGAAGTAACTGAAGTTGAGATGAATTTCTTGAACCAACTGGAAGCTCTGGTTCCTGCACAGGTAGAATGCCGCCAACGGCTCATGTCACCATTTTCAGTGACCCAAGCAAGCACCACTGAGCCCTTTTTACTTTCTCTTAATGCCCTGCTAGTTGTCACTGGTTTTAGTCATGTTTTCACTAGATTCCACCCAGAGAACCGCTTGCTTGCCCTACAGAAAATTGCAAAGGAAAACAGATTGGGTCCTCTGTGGTGTGGAGCAACACGAAAGTGTGTATTTGGTGTGAAATGCAACAGCAGAGAAGACATTGTTTTGCAGAATTTGGATGAAAACTCCATGTATGGTTCTTGTGTTGAGAAGTACTTGCCATGGCATGAGAGAGAAGCCTGTAAGAAATTGTGCTCAAACAAGGTCACTAGAAGCGAGGCCAATGACAATTTGACGAAGGCCCTGCCTGGAAGACCACCAGCATGTGGAGTCTGTTTTGACATAAGGTATGTTTGAGGCTAGCTATTTTGTTGTGTTCTAAGATTTCACAATCCTAACCTTCCTTGGTTCTAAGATAAACCCTCAGACACTTGTAAACATATTTAAAACCTATTTTTTCTTTAGACTACAAACAAAATGATAACTAATTGTCCCTTTCTTCCCTTGCAGTTCATCACGTGATCAGAGCCATAGTACATATATGACTACTAAGACGGGAGAGGCATATCTTTGTCTCAAGCAGAGCAATGTGGTAGGCATCGGTGGAGCATCAACCGGTCTGGGATTGTTCACATTGAAAGAAATACCTCCCAACACGTTTGTCTGTGCTTATGCACCGACGGCTACCTTACGTCGCAATCAACAAGATGGGGATTACGCAATTGAATTGACAATTGGGGGTCGACGCATTTCAGTTAATGGCCAGGAAAACACTTTTGAAATTGGTCTGGGAATGTTCGTGAATGATGGAACCTTTCCATTCAGTTTAGTGCCTGGAAAATTCTCACGACAGGTAACAGAAAGGATCAATTGTGAATTTGCCAAAAGGGACAGTGAAGTGTGGATAAGATCGACAAAAGCCATCAAGGCAAAGCAAGAACTTCTGGTACAGTATTCCCATGACAATTCATACTGGAACTCGATCTTCTCTGCCGAACAACTGGAGAGGGTTAAACATGCCCTCACCCAGTGTGGTTCCCTTATTCATGAGGCAGAAGAAGCCATTTGCCATGTTGAAATTTAGTTTGTAACTTATGAAAAGATGTTGAATTGAAGATATGTTAAAGTACATGCTATTCAATGAAACGGTAATCTGACATATGAAAAAAAAAAAACAACAGAAATTCCGGCCAGGAATTTGGTCGGTGTCATACCAGCCACATTGCTGGGAAATTCCTGTCTGTAAACCATAAGTTTTGACAGGTGTGCCTGAATAGAGCTGTTTTGCTCCCTCGACAGAGGTATTCATGGCAGCAGTTTTTAAATCCGCCAAAATGGTTGCTTAATAGCCTTAAGAACCCATTTTGCTGGTTCCAAGCCCAGATCAGAAGGATGAGGAGAAACTGCAATGCACCAAGTCAGAAATTACCCTTGCTAAACATTACTTTAAGTTCTACTATGACCAAAAAATCAATTTCAATTTTTATTTGGAAGTAAGTTAACAAAACAGTAATTGACCCAGGTTTTAAGCTTTGATCTTCAAAACAACACCTGTTTATTTTACCTGGCATGTTCCTATTTAATGTTCTACCATAACTAACTTGAAAATGTTGAGAGAGCTGGATTGAGGAGAAAATGACGTCAAAGGCTCAATAGTTTAAGAATGCAATGCATGTGTAGGTGGCTGAATTCATATGGGGATATCATTTGGACCGCATCTGTCACAAACTGTTTGAAATGAAATGAAGGATTGAATTGTGCAATCCAATGGACAAAACTGCATGATGCAAAAAGTCAAATGGACAATGAACAAAATAGCTAGCCTTCTTTTTTGCTTTTTTTTGTTTTGGATTTTAAAAATATCATCAGTCATTTATCCTCTGACATTACATTACATTTGATTTCAAAGTTAGTCAAATTGTCAATAGCCAAGCTTTTGTAAAGTAATTCATGCCATGAAGCAATCTTTTCCGAAGTCCTGATGCAGGTACATAAGACGATTCGGTGGCTGGATTTTGCTCTCGTCGTTTAAAACTTAAGTGGAAATCCCAATAACGTGCAAAAAAAGTGATTTATCCAAACTTACTGCGTCACACGTGCTGTAGTCTTGCAGTCAGATCGTGGAGAGGAAAGGCACTTCAAGTCACCATAAAAAATCAAAATGAGCAGTCCTTCTTGGATCAAATCATGTTCCTTTGCTAATGTCATTCGCATTTTTCCGAGTCCAGTGGAAAAGAATTGCACTGTAAAATTAAAGAGTACATATGGTCTCCGCCCTTGACTGCGAAGCTTTAAAGACACCACGCTTTCCGGAAATTATTTCCGATGCGTGATCGTGTGTGTTCGTCACTCCTCGTGTACCGATAAAAGAGTATTATAGTTTTAGATTTTCGAATTTACCAGGTAAAACTGTAGAAAAATCCCTTTTGAGCCCTAGAGTTCTCTTCAGCGGTGTGGTGTCTAGGCGACGTGATAGCGTCATGTGCGATGTGTCATCGGCAAGGATTCGTCACTCCTCGTGTACCGATAAAAGAGTATTATAGTTTTAGATTTTCGAATTTACCAGGTAAAACTGTAGAAAAATCCCTTTTGAGCCCTAGAGTTCTCTTCAGCGGTGTGGTGTCTAGGCGACGTGATAGCGTCATGTGCGATGTGTCATCGGCAAGGATTCGTCACTCCTCGTGTACCGATAAAAGAGTATTATAGTTTTAGATTTTCGAATTTACCAGGTAAAACTGTAGAAAAATCCCTTTTGAGCCCTAGAGTTCTCTTCAGCGGTGTGGTGTCTAGGCGACGTGATAGCGTCATGTGCGATGTGTCATCGGCAAGGATTCGTCACTCCTCGTGTACCGATAAAAGAGTATTATAGTTTTAGATTTTCGAATTTACCAGGTAAAACTGTAGAAAAATCCCTTTTGAGCCATAGAGTTCTCTTCAGCGGTGTGGTCGTCTCTAAGCGACACTAGAGCTCCCGGGAATAATGCCCATGTGATCTGGTTTTCCCGTAGTAAATCGAGTCAATGTCGGCCAGGAAAACGGAGATTTTTTCAAGAGGCAAAGTCAAGGTAAAATGATAGTGAGATTATTGCATTCTGTGTTCTGAGGTTAATTTAGTGTGATCATTTTGCTAAGATCGGTCAACCGCGCTTTGAGATATGTTATTAAAACGCACTTAGGCCATCGGAAATCTCAAGCTCAATTTATATTTTTCGGTTCTTTCCCGCAGATGAAGACTTGCAGTTGTCCACTTCGATCGATCGCTGGGAATCGCTTCGCAATAGCATGTGAGTAGTGCAAGGTCTCATAACACTGGGTAAAGAACATTGCCGGTTGCTTTATTTGAACCATTCATCTTACCGGAACAAGGCATACATAGAATGTTCGTACAGATGATCAAATTCCCTTAGCTCGTGAAATATGCGTACACAGCCATTTGTTATTTGGTTCTATAGTCAAAGAAGGTCAAACCTCAACTTTTGTCACCTCCTTCTTGATTTCCTTAATGTTTCCCCTGAGAGAATAAGAAATGATTTGATTCAAGCGATACAATTCAAAACAAGATCATAGGAATGTTGTATTTTCTGGGTGGGGCAAGAGTGACATAGACCTAGTTCACTGCCTTAGATTACTGTCACAAACAGGTTACATGATATCAAACTTGTGCTTTATGTGGACACGAGAAAGTGCATGCCAGATTTTGCTGGCTTTTTGCTTTGCGTTAGTTATTTTTGTTGGGTGTTGTTATTTTTCATTTAATTTTTGAACATATGAAGTCCTTAGACAACAAAGTCAATTTAACTTGGCAAGTGGTACTCAATTCAGTTTTTCTCTTCATCAGCTATAGTTCAATGTATTAGGAAAATAATGCCTGTGATATTTATTTCTGACAATTTACATAACTTATTTTTTAGCAGACGCCATGAAAGGGTATCCAAGAACTTTGCCATACAAGCTAATTAAGCACTGTAATGTTTTTTGTTCTTGTCTTCCTTTTTCCCCTTTTTTGTCAGAAACACAATATCAATCAGTGGTCCTTGATTCAACCTGTTAAAAAAAAAAAGATATATTGTGGTTCAATGTGAAATGTATGTGTGTGGAAAGGGGGGGGGGGGGAGGGGTACAAAAAAACCTACAGTTCAATGTATTGAGGGTTCGCAGAAGGTGACTCAAAAGGTGACTCTGAAGATGTCTTCTGCTCAGGTTGTCGAAACGTCAGTCAATGTCATCTCAAACAGTCCTTCTCAAGAGTACACTCACCCAGACGATCATACTTTACTTAATTATGAAATACATAGTGTTTATTCATAGCAGTTTATATTACAGTGTATTGAGAAAATAAAACTAAAAACGACATTAGTTCAAGAAGCTCTGGAAGGTGGCTAGCCTACCTGCTGATTATGGAAGGTTGCAAGGTACAGGCTTCAGGGTTCACATTAAAATCCGTTATTTAAGCAAACTTAAGTAGGGTTTACATAGTAAACCCACTTAAGGTGAAAAATAACCACAAATTAAAATAAAAATAAAATTAAAATTAAAAATAACCACAATTTACATAGGGTTCACTGTAGTTCTATCTGCTAAACCTTACTTGAAGAACCCCTGAAGGCAATTTCTTCAGGGCTAGAATATTCCTTCTTCAGTTTGCAGGGGTTAAAGGATCCTTGTTAATTTAAGCAACCATTAGTAGGGTTTATCATATAAGGGTTAAGGAGTTACTCACAACAAATTTAATAGGGTTCAGCAAAGTTCCATGACATAACAGGATTACCCGGCAATGGAAATAACTTGGTTTCACAATCATCAACTTAAAAAAAAGGTAGGGTTGGGGTTAGGGTTACCGGTAGGTTTAGGGGAAGCATCCCTCCTGCAATATGCAGCTATTTGTTACAATGCAATCTTTATATTTTTTCCTCTATCAATTTATTATTCCTTACATTTACAGCTGCATCATTCCACTCTTTGGTCATTCCCACCTCACAGAACCACTGACAGATGTACCACTAGAAGATCACTGCCTAGAAGATGAAGACTTAAGCCCCTGTGATTCTTCCAGGTAAAATCGAATCTTATTTAAACATACTGTGTCATCTTTCTGAACTGTTGAGCTATAGAGATGGATGAGCAAATTATTTAACTGGCTATATATGAAAGAGGATTTAAAATTGGAAGTTGTTGTTTGCACTGGTTATTCGTTATATACAGGGAAAACTTCACAGACGTCTCCATAGTAACATGCTCTTGCCAAATAGCGTGTTTTGGGGTGGTTCCTAAACTCTTAGAATTCATTAAGCCATGCTGAATATGTGACTAGTTGGTTTCATGGTGGTCTTTTTGGTTTTAAGAAGTGATATCTCCTGTTGGCATGCACGGTTTCTTATCAGACTTTGCACAGATGTTTATTGGAACATGCTCTTGAGTCCTGTTGGGGCTGTAGGTAATCTGGAAGTTTTTAGGAATCATTGGCTTTCATTACACTTATATTCATACCCAGTTTGATGAAGACTCCATTACACTTACATCCCATGTGATTCTGACTCCGCAACACCTACACTTAGGTTCTATCCGACTCAGTCTTAAAATCAGCCTATATTAGACTTCGACTGGTGTTTGCCGTTGACCGTTCAAACAGTTAAGGCATGTGTATTTTTACTGGCTAAAATCGCCTCTTATTTATAAAGAGTTAGAAGGACTGTGTGCGGCGTGAAGCTGAGACGTTGAGCAAGAGACATGCACGTGCAAATTGCTTGTTGGAGATTGTAGCGTTTGTTGTTGAGAGTTTGAAGACTTCCAATTTTGCATCCAATCTTCCCGCTCTCGGGAAAAACAAAAAAAATTGAAAAAAAACGAAAGTTCGAAGTCGAAGTTCGATATTCGAATTCGTAGTCGAAGTTTCAATATTCGAAGTTTCGATATTCGGATAGCGGATGCGGATTTCGAATTCGGAGCGAATGATGTGACATTTCGATATTTCGACAGTTCGATATTTCGACAGTTCGATATTCGGAGCGCATTACGAAGTCGAAGCGAAGGATCTGCAATGAAAGTTTGAATTAGTAGTTTTGATAGATCACTCCACCACCCCCCTACCTCACCCTACCCTCATCAATCTGGCTGTGACTTATGTAACACAACGTACTTGATCTTATTCGGGCGCTGGGTACTTTGACAAGGCCGACACCACCTACTCTGACCGAAGTCTCTTCAGCTAATCAAACCCAGCGTTTCGCCAGCGCACTGTAAGTCGTTCAATTGGTAGTGATAAGTCAGTCCAGAATCGGGTACACAGGTTTGAACCTGCGACCTCAGTTGGTTAACCAGTTTTCAGTAACTTGTAATGTTCCCACTCACTTACCGTTTGAGCCACCACAACCCCGAAGATTGAAGCGATTTATCTATGCTTTTGATGTAGTTCCTTGCTGAGGAGCCTAGAAAACAACTGAAAAAAAACCCGTCTTAACTGGGGTTTGAACCTCGGACCTCGGCAACACAAGGCGTTGGTGTTACCACACAACTACGCAACCCAGTGCAATGCTTTACACCTTTAGTTACAAGATTTCAAGTAGTTTCTTGCCGAAGTTAATGCGAAAAAAAGAAATCGTTTACTCTGGCCTGGGACTCGAACCTGCAACCTCTGCGTTACCATTCACTCTGTTTACCACTGAGCTAGCCCAACAACTGAAGTTCATAGCCGTTTATTTGCATCCTTGAATTAGACAATTGCAAAGAGCCTGAGAACAACTCTCGTTTTATGTATATATATATATTTTTTCAAGTCATTGCAGATAAGAAAATTGGCTTTCTCTGGGTAAAACTGACCTTTATTTAAAGACAAAAGCCAAGCCAATGGTGTTGGACGTGTTGTTTGATGGGAGAAAGGCGTGCGTCAGTGCGTGTTTTCTGTGTGCTCATGGATTTTGCAATAGTTTCAGTCATTGCAGATAAGAAAATTGGCTTTCTCTGGGTAAAACTGACCTTTATTTAAAGACAAAAGCCAAGCCAATGGTGTTGGACGTGTTGTTTGAGTGGAGAAAGGCGTGCGTCAGTGCGTGTTTTCTGTGTGCTCATGGATTTTGCAATAGTTTCAGTCATTGCAGATAAGAAAATTGGCTTTCTCTGGGTAAAACTGACCTTTATTTAAAGACAAAAGCCAAGCCAATGGTGTTGGAGGAGAGAAAGTGCGCGCGCGATGTTGTGGCGCGCTAATGTGGCCTGTTCTCCAGTCCGTTCGCGCGTTAAAAACAAATTCTCCTCAACGCCGGTATAAATAAGAGGGCGGTACTTTTTTGCCGCTGACCATTAAAAGATTGCTGGCTTCAATGCGCTGTTGTTTATAAATAGTTAGAAAGATCGATTACGGCCTTCACGCCAGACGTCGAGCAACAGACATGCACGCGCAACTTGCTTGTTGGAGATCTGGGCGTTTTTTGGATGACGGAGTTTGAATGTTGCATGACGTGTGCATAAATTAGGCGCCATATTGGATCTTTGACGCAAGTTCAAATGTGCATATCTGGGCTCGGTTTTAATATCTTTTCAACCTTTTTACTGTGGTCATGCCTGCATGTCTTAGCTATGCCTTGCTTGTTTTACATCGGTCTTTGACCTTTTCTAGGGCGATTTACGGCTTTCTGATCACAAGCATGTTTTTGAGCAGTTTTGGCGGTTGCAACTGGCTAACCTGAAGCATTTAGTTCTACGGTAAGGCGCCAAGGTAAACGTTATGAAGTTGAAACTTGACAGAGGCGTAGAGGCGAGGGTGAGGTTCATGAGCAATGGCTCCAAGATGCTGCGCGCTTTTCCTTTAGTAACTTTGCAAGGCTCGAGAGTTGAGAAGTGAACTTGAAACGACAGCTGAACAATGTTCCACGGTCAGGCCTCTGGCAAGCGAACGCGATTTCAATTTAGAACTTGTCCTCTGCACCGAGAATTGGGCATACGCGGGGGCGGCCATAACTTGACAGAGAACGGAGAAACCAATTATTTTGGGAACGTTAAGGCAAGCGCGACCATTAGGCCTGTTTCTTTGGAAATTTCTCGCATCTTCGGTTAGCACAAGAGTTTGATTTTCCAATAAAACGAACTTCCAGGCGTTCCAATGTGGTAGAGTGACAGTTTCCAATTGACCATTGTTGACCATTGTTGACCATTGTTGACCATTCCATCAGTTGTTGTTGTTGTTGTTGTTGTTGTTGTTGTTGAAGGTCGATGTTGCGCTGACCAAGGTGCGGTGTCGAATCCATGACCAGAGTTCCATTGTTGAGTAGAGGGTACTGTGCAGTTTGAGCGGGCGACTGTGGAGAGAGGAACATTTCATCAGTTAATTATTAACCATAGACCAACCCACTAGGGCCACCCCAAGGTCCCTTTTTCTAGTTAACATGAACCATGAACGTGAACCTACGGCGGGGTAGGTGAACATCTAGAACACCTGGATTTATTTGGGACATTGCTCTATCCACTGAGCTATCTGAACACCCTGGAAAATTAGCCGATTTGTTAACGTTCTTAATGAACTTGCTTGCCTAGCAGCCTGGAAAACAAATGAAAAAAACCCCCGTCTTCACTGGGATTTGAACCTCGGACCTCGGGAACACAAGGCGTTGGTGTTACCACACAACTACGCAATCCAGTGCAATGCTTTACACCTTTAGTTACAAGATTTCAAGTAGTTTCTTGCCGAAGTTAATGCGAAAAAAAGAAATCGTTTACTCTGGCCTGGGACTCGAACCTGCAACCTCTGCGTTACCATTCACTCTGTTTACCACTGAGCTAGCCCAACAACTGAAGTTCATAGCCGTTTATTTGCATCCTTGAATTAGACAATTGCAAAGAGCCTGAGAACAACTCTCGTTTTATGTATATATATATATATTTTTTCAAGTCATTGCAGATAAGAAAATTGGCTTTCTCTGGGTAAAACTGACCTTTATTTAAAGACAAAAGCCAAGCCAATGGTGTTGGACGTGTTGTTTGATGGGAGAAAGGCGTGCGTCAGTGCGTGTTTTCTGTGTGCTCATGGATTTTGCAATAGTTTCAGTCATTGCAGATAAGAAAATTGGCTTTCTCTGGGTAAAACTGACCTTTATTTAAAGACAAAAGCCAAGCCAATGGTGTTGGACGTGTTGTTTGATGGGAGAAAGGCGTGCGTCAGTGCGTGTTTTCTGTGTGCTCATGGATTTTGCAATAGTTTCAGTCATTGCAGATAAGAAAATTGGCTTTCTCTGGGTAAAACTGACCTTTATTTAAAGACAAAAGCCAAGCCAATGGTGTTGGACGTGTTGTTTGATGGGAGAAAGGCGTGCGTCAGTGCGTGTTTTCTGTGTGCTCATGGATTTTGCAATAGTTTCAGTCATTGCAGATAAGAAAATTGGCTTTCTCTGGGTAAAACTGACCTTTATTTAAAGACAAAAGCCAAGCCAATGGTGTTGGACGTGTTGTTTGATGGGAGAAAGGCGTGCGTCAGTGCGTGTTTTCTGTGTGCTCATGGATTTTGCAATAGTTTCAGTCATTGCAGATAAGAAAATTGGCTTTCTCTGGGTAAAACTGACCTTTATTTAAAGACAAAAGCCAAGCCAATGGTGTTGGACGTGTTGTTTGATGGGAGAAAGGCGTGCGTCAGTGCGTGTTTTCTGTGTGCTCATGGATTTTGCAATAGTTTCAGTCATTGCAGATAAGAAAATTGGCTTTCTCTGGGTAAAACTGACCTTTATTTAAAGACAAAAGCCAAGCCAATGGTGTTGGAGGAGAGAAAGTGCGCGCGCGATGTTGTGGCGCGCTAATGTGGCCTGTTCTCCAGTCCGTTCGCGCGTTAAAAACAAATTCTCCTCAACGCCGGTATAAATAAGAGGGCGGTACTTTTTTGCCGCTGACCATTAAAAGATTGCTGGCTTCAATGCGCTGTTGTTTATAAATAGTTAGAAAGATCGATTACGGCCTTCACGCCAGACGTCGAGCAACAGACATGCACGCGCAACTTGCTTGTTGGAGATCTGGGCGTTTTTTGGATGACGGAGTTTGAATGTTGCATGACGTGTGCATAAATTAGGCGCCATATTGGATCTTTGACGCAAGTTCAAATGTGCATATCTGGGCTCGGTTTTAATATCTTTTCAACCTTTTTACTGTGGTCATGCCTGCATGTCTTAGCTATGCCTTGCTTGTTTTACATCGGTCTTTGACCTTTTCTAGGGCGATTTACGGCTTTCTGATCACAAGCATGTTTTTGAGCAGTTTTGGCGGTTGCAACTGGCTAACCTGAAGCATTTAGTTCTACGGTAAGGCGCCAAGGTAAACGTTATGAAGTTGAAACTTGACAGAGGCGTAGAGGCGAGGGTGAGGTTCATGAGCAATGGCTCCAAGATGCTGCGCGCTTTTCCTTTAGTAACTTTGCAAGGCTCGAGAGTTGAGAAGTGAACTTGAAACGACAGCTGAACAATGTTCCACGGTCAGGCCTCTGGCAAGCGAACGCGATTTCAATTTAGAACTTGTCCTCTGCACCGAGAATTGGGCATACGCGGGGGCGGCCATAACTTGACAGAGAACGGAGAAACCAATTATTTTGGGAACGTTAAGGCAAGCGCGACCATTAGGCCTGTTTCTTTGGAAATTTCTCGCATCTTCGGTTAGCACAAGAGTTTGATTTTCCAATAAAACGAACTTCCAGGCGTTCCAATGTGGTAGAGTGACAGTTTCCAATTGACCATTGTTGACCATTGTTGACCATTGTTGACCATTCCATCAGTTGTTGTTGTTGTTGTTGTTGTTGTTGTTGTTGAAGGTCGATGTTGCGCTGACCAAGGTGCGGTGTCGAATCCATGACCAGAGTTCCATTGTTGAGTAGAGGGTACTGTGCAGTTTGAGCGGGCGACTGTGGAGAGAGGAACATTTCATCAGTTAATTATTAACCATAGACCAACCCACTAGGGCCACCCCAAGGTCCCTTTTTCTAGTTAACATGAACCATGAACGTGAACCTACGGCGGGGTAGGTGAACATCTAGAACACCTGGATTTATTTGGGACATTGCTCTATCCACTGAGCTATCTGAACACCCTGGAAAATTAGCCGATTTGTTAACGTTCTTAATGAACTTGCTTGCCTAGCAGCCTGGAAAACAAATGAAAAAAACCCCCGTCTTCACTGGGATTTGAACCTCGGACCTCGGGAACACAAGGCGTTGGTGTTACCACACAACTACGCAATCCAGTGCAATGCTTTACACCTTTAGTTACAAGATTTCAAGTAGTTTCTTGCCGAAGTTAATGCGAAAAAAAGAAATCGTTTACTCTGGCCTGGGACTCGAACCTGCAACCTCTGCGTTACCATTCACTCTGTTTACCACTGAGCTAGCCCAACAACTGAAGTTCATAGCCGTTTATTTGCATCCTTGAATTAGACAATTGCAAAGAGCCTGAGAACAACTCTCGTTTTATGTATATATATATATATTTTTTCAAGTCATTGCAGATAAGAAAATTGGCTTTCTCTGGGTAAAACTGACCTTTATTTAAAGACAAAAGCCAAGCCAATGGTGTTGGACGTGTTGTTTGATGGGAGAAAGGCGTGCGTCAGTGCGTGTTTTCTGTGTGCTCATGGATTTTGCAATAGTTTCAGTCATTGCAGATAAGAAAATTGGCTTTCTCTGGGTAAAACTGACCTTTATTTAAAGACAAAAGCCAAGCCAATGGTGTTGGACGTGTTGTTTGATGGGAGAAAGGCGTGCGTCAGTGCGTGTTTTCTGTGTGCTCATGGATTTTGCAATAGTTTCAGTCATTGCAGATAAGAAAATTGGCTTTCTCTGGGTAAAACTGACCTTTATTTAAAGACAAAAGCCAAGCCAATGGTGTTGGACGTGTTGTTTGAGTGGAGAAAGGCGTGCGTCAGTGCGTGTTTTCTGTGTGCTCATGGATTTTGCAATAGTTTCAGTCATTGCAGATAAGAAAATTGGCTTTCTCTGGGTAAAACTGACCTTTATTTAAAGACAAAAGCCAAGCCAATGGTGTTGGACGTGTTGTTTGATGGGAGAAAGGCGTGCGTCAGTGCGTGTTTTCTGTGTGCTCATGGATTTTGCAATAGTTTCAGTCATTGCAGATAAGAAAATTGGCTTTCTCTGGGTAAAACTGACCTTTATTTAAAGACAAAAGCCAAGCCAATGGTGTTGGACGTGTTGTTTGAGTGGAGAAAGGCGTGCGTCAGTGCGTGTTTTCTGTGTGCTCATGGATTTTGCAATAGTTTCAGTCATTGCAGATAAGAAAATTGGCTTTCTCTGGGTAAAACTGACCTTTATTTAAAGACAAAAGCCAAGCCAATGGTGTTGGAGGAGAGAAAGTGCGCGCGCGATGTTGTGGCGCGCTAATGTGGCCTGTTCTCCAGTCCGTTCGCGCGTTAAAAACAAATTCTCCTCAACGCCGGTATAAATAAGAGGGCGGTACTTTTTTGCCGCTGACCATTAAAAGATTGCTGGCTTCAATGCGCTGTTGTTTATAAATAGTTAGAAAGATCGATTACGGCCTTCACGCCAGACGTCGAGCAACAGACATGCACGCGCAACTTGCTTGTTGGAGATCTGGGCGTTTTTTGGATGACGGAGTTTGAATGTTGCATGACGTGTGCATAAATTAGGCGCCATATTGGATCTTTGACGCAAGTTCAAATGTGCATATCTGGGCTCGGTTTTAATATCTTTTCAACCTTTTTACTGTGGTCATGCCTGCATGTCTTAGCTATGCCTTGCTTGTTTTACATCGGTCTTTGACCTTTTCTAGGGCGATTTACGGCTTTCTGATCACAAGCATGTTTTTGAGCAGTTTTGGCGGTTGCAACTGGCTAACCTGAAGCATTTAGTTCTACGGTAAGGCGCCAAGGTAAACGTTATGAAGTTGAAACTTGACAGAGGCGTAGAGGCGAGGGTGAGGTTCATGAGCAATGGCTCCAAGATGCTGCGCGCTTTTCCTTTAGTAACTTTGCAAGGCTCGAGAGTTGAGAAGTGAACTTGAAACGACAGCTGAACAATGTTCCACGGTCAGGCCTCTGGCAAGCGAACGCGATTTCAATTTAGAACTTGTCCTCTGCACCGAGAATTGGGCATACGCGGGGGCGGCCATAACTTGACAGAGAACGGAGAAACCAATTATTTTGGGAACGTTAAGGCAAGCGCGACCATTAGGCCTGTTTCTTTGGAAATTTCTCGCATCTTCGGTTAGCACAAGAGTTTGATTTTCCAATAAAACGAACTTCCAGGCGTTCCAATGTGGTAGAGTGACAGTTTCCAATTGACCATTGTTGACCATTGTTGACCATTGTTGACCATTCCATCAGTTGTTGTTGTTGTTGTTGTTGTTGTTGTTGTTGTTGAAGGTCGATGTTGCGCTGACCAAGGTGCGGTGTCGAATCCATGACCAGAGTTCCATTGTTGAGTAGAGGGTACTGTGCAGTTTGAGCGGGCGACTGTGGAGAGAGGAACATTTCATCAGTTAATTATTAACCATAGACCAACCCACTAGGGCCACCCCAAGGTCCCTTTTTCTAGTTAACATGAACCATGAACGTGAACCTACGGCGGGGTAGGTGAACATCTAGAACACCTGGATTTATTTGGGACATTGCTCTATCCACTGAGCTATCTGAACACCCTGGAAAATTAGCCGATTTGTTAACGTTCTTAATGAACTTGCTTGCCTAGCAGCCTGGAAAACAAATGAAAAAAACCCCCGTCTTCACTGGGATTTGAACCTCGGACCTCGGGAACACAAGGCGTTGGTGTTACCACACAACTACGCAATCCAGTGCAATGCTTTACACCTTTAGTTACAAGATTTCAAGTAGTTTCTTGCCGAAGTTAATGCGAAAAAAAGAAATCGTTTACTCTGGCCTGGGACTCGAACCTGCAACCTCTGCGTTACCATTCACTCTGTTTACCACTGAGCTAGCCCAACAACTGAAGTTCATAGCCGTTTATTTGCATCCTTGAATTAGACAATTGCAAAGAGCCTGAGAACAACTCTCGTTTTATGTATATATATATATTTTTTCAAGTCATTGCAGATAAGAAAATTGGCTTTCTCTGGGTAAAACTGACCTTTATTTAAAGACAAAAGCCAAGCCAATGGTGTTGGACGTGTTGTTTGATGGGAGAAAGGCGTGCGTCAGTGCGTGTTTTCTGTGTGCTCATGGATTTTGCAATAGTTTCAGTCATTGCAGATAAGAAAATTGGCTTTCTCTGGGTAAAACTGACCTTTATTTAAAGACAAAAGCCAAGCCAATGGTGTTGGACGTGTTGTTTGATGGGAGAAAGGCGTGCGTCAGTGCGTGTTTTCTGTGTGCTCATGGATTTTGCAATAGTTTCAGTCATTGCAGATAAGAAAATTGGCTTTCTCTGGGTAAAACTGACCTTTATTTAAAGACAAAAGCCAAGCCAATGGTGTTGGACGTGTTGTTTGAGTGGAGAAAGGCGTGCGTCAGTGCGTGTTTTCTGTGTGCTCATGGATTTTGCAATAGTTTCAGTCATTGCAGATAAGAAAATTGGCTTTCTCTGGGTAAAACTGACCTTTATTTAAAGACAAAAGCCAAGCCAATGGTGTTGGAGGAGAGAAAGTGCGCGCGCGATGTTGTGGCGCGCTAATGTGGCCTGTTCTCCAGTCCGTTCGCGCGTTAAAAACAAATTCTCCTCAACGCCGGTATAAATAAGAGGGCGGTACTTTTTTGCCGCTGACCATTAAAAGATTGCTGGCTTCAATGCGCTGTTGTTTATAAATAGTTAGAAAGATCGATTACGGCCTTCACGCCAGACGTCGAGCAACAGACATGCACGCGCAACTTGCTTGTTGGAGATCTGGGCGTTTTTTGGATGACGGAGTTTGAATGTTGCATGACGTGTGCATAAATTAGGCGCCATATTGGATCTTTGACGCAAGTTCAAATGTGCATATCTGGGCTCGGTTTTAATATCTTTTCAACCTTTTTACTGTGGTCATGCCTGCATGTCTTAGCTATGCCTTGCTTGTTTTACATCGGTCTTTGACCTTTTCTAGGGCGATTTACGGCTTTCTGATCACAAGCATGTTTTTGAGCAGTTTTGGCGGTTGCAACTGGCTAACCTGAAGCATTTAGTTCTACGGTAAGGCGCCAAGGTAAACGTTATGAAGTTGAAACTTGACAGAGGCGTAGAGGCGAGGGTGAGGTTCATGAGCAATGGCTCCAAGATGCTGCGCGCTTTTCCTTTAGTAACTTTGCAAGGCTCGAGAGTTGAGAAGTGAACTTGAAACGACAGCTGAACAATGTTCCACGGTCAGGCCTCTGGCAAGCGAACGCGATTTCAATTTAGAACTTGTCCTCTGCACCGAGAATTGGGCATACGCGGGGGCGGCCATAACTTGACAGAGAACGGAGAAACCAATTATTTTGGGAACGTTAAGGCAAGCGCGACCATTAGGCCTGTTTCTTTGGAAATTTCTCGCATCTTCGGTTAGCACAAGAGTTTGATTTTCCAATAAAACGAACTTCCAGGCGTTCCAATGTGGTAGAGTGACAGTTTCCAATTGACCATTGTTGACCATTGTTGACCATTGTTGACCATTCCATCAGTTGTTGTTGTTGTTGTTGTTGTTGTTGTTGTTGAAGGTCGATGTTGCGCTGACCAAGGTGCGGTGTCGAATCCATGACCAGAGTTCCATTGTTGAGTAGAGGGTACTGTGCAGTTTGAGCGGGCGACTGTGGAGAGAGGAACATTTCATCAGTTAATTATTAACCATAGACCAACCCACTAGGGCCACCCCAAGGTCCCTTTTTCTAGTTAACATGAACCATGAACGTGAACCTACGGCGGGGTAGGTGAACATCTAGAACACCTGGATTTATTTGGGACATTGCTCTATCCACTGAGCTATCTGAACACCCTGGAAAATTAGCCGATTTGTTAACGTTCTTAATGAACTTGCTTGCCTAGCAGCCTGGAAAACAAATGAAAAAAACCCCCGTCTTCACTGGGATTTGAACCTCGGACCTCGGGAACACAAGGCGTTGGTGTTACCACACAACTACGCAATCCAGTGCAATGCTTTACACCTTTAGTTACAAGATTTCAAGTAGTTTCTTGCCGAAGTTAATGCGAAAAAAAGAAATCGTTTACTCTGGCCTGGGACTCGAACCTGCAACCTCTGCGTTACCATTCACTCTGTTTACCACTGAGCTAGCCCAACAACTGAAGTTCATAGCCGTTTATTTGCATCCTTGAATTAGACAATTGCAAAGAGCCTGAGAACAACTCTCGTTTTATGTATATATATATATATTTTTTCAAGTCATTGCAGATAAGAAAATTGGCTTTCTCTGGGTAAAACTGACCTTTATTTAAAGACAAAAGCCAAGCCAATGGTGTTGGACGTGTTGTTTGATGGGAGAAAGGCGTGCGTCAGTGCGTGTTTTCTGTGTGCTCATGGATTTTGCAATAGTTTCAGTCATTGCAGATAAGAAAATTGGCTTTCTCTGGGTAAAACTGACCTTTATTTAAAGACAAAAGCCAAGCCAATGGTGTTGGACGTGTTGTTTGAGTGGAGAAAGGCGTGCGTCAGTGCGTGTTTTCTGTGTGCTCATGGATTTTGCAATAGTTTCAGTCATTGCAGATAAGAAAATTGGCTTTCTCTGGGTAAAACTGACCTTTATTTAAAGACAAAAGCCAAGCCAATGGTGTTGGACGTGTTGTTTGAGTGGAGAAAGGCGTGCGTCAGTGCGTGTTTTCTGTGTGCTCATGGATTTTGCAATAGTTTCAGTCATTGCAGATAAGAAAATTGGCTTTCTCTGGGTAAAACTGACCTTTATTTAAAGACAAAAGCCAAGCCAATGGTGTTGGAGGAGAGAAAGTGCGCGCGCGATGTTGTGGCGCGCTAATGTGGCCTGTTCTCCAGTCCGTTCGCGCGTTAAAAACAAATTCTCCTCAACGCCGGTATAAATAAGAGGGCGGTACTTTTTTGCCGCTGACCATTAAAAGATTGCTGGCTTCAATGCGCTGTTGTTTATAAATAGTTAGAAAGATCGATTACGGCCTTCACGCCAGACGTCGAGCAACAGACATGCACGCGCAACTTGCTTGTTGGAGATCTGGGCGTTTTTTGGATGACGGAGTTTGAATGTTGCATGACGTGTGCATAAATTAGGCGCCATATTGGATCTTTGACGCAAGTTCAAATGTGCATATCTGGGCTCGGTTTTAATATCTTTTCAACCTTTTTACTGTGGTCATGCCTGCATGTCTTAGCTATGCCTTGCTTGTTTTACATCGGTCTTTGACCTTTTCTAGGGCGATTTACGGCTTTCTGATCACAAGCATGTTTTTGAGCAGTTTTGGCGGTTGCAACTGGCTAACCTGAAGCATTTAGTTCTACGGTAAGGCGCCAAGGTAAACGTTATGAAGTTGAAACTTGACAGAGGCGTAGAGGCGAGGGTGAGGTTCATGAGCAATGGCTCCAAGATGCTGCGCGCTTTTCCTTTAGTAACTTTGCAAGGCTCGAGAGTTGAGAAGTGAACTTGAAACGACAGCTGAACAATGTTCCACGGTCAGGCCTCTGGCAAGCGAACGCGATTTCAATTTAGAACTTGTCCTCTGCACCGAGAATTGGGCATACGCGGGGGCGGCCATAACTTGACAGAGAACGGAGAAACCAATTATTTTGGGAACGTTAAGGCAAGCGCGACCATTAGGCCTGTTTCTTTGGAAATTTCTCGCATCTTCGGTTAGCACAAGAGTTTGATTTTCCAATAAAACGAACTTCCAGGCGTTCCAATGTGGTAGAGTGACAGTTTCCAATTGACCATTGTTGACCATTGTTGACCATTGTTGACCATTCCATCAGTTGTTGTTGTTGTTGTTGTTGTTGTTGTTGTTGTTGAAGGTCGATGTTGCGCTGACCAAGGTGCGGTGTCGAATCCATGACCAGAGTTCCATTGTTGAGTAGAGGGTACTGTGCAGTTTGAGCGGGCGACTGTGGAGAGAGGAACATTTCATCAGTTAATTATTAACCATAGACCAACCCACTAGGGCCACCCCAAGGTCCCTTTTTCTAGTTAACATGAACCATGAACGTGAACCTACGGCGGGGTAGGTGAACATCTAGAACACCTGGATTTATTTGGGACATTGCTCTATCCACTGAGCTATCTGAACACCCTGGAAAATTAGCCGATTTGTTAACGTTCTTAATGAACTTGCTTGCCTAGCAGCCTGGAAAACAAATGAAAAAAACCCCCGTCTTCACTGGGATTTGAACCTCGGACCTCGGGAACACAAGGCGTTGGTGTTACCACACAACTACGCAATCCAGTGCAATGCTTTACACCTTTAGTTACAAGATTTCAAGTAGTTTCTTGCCGAAGTTAATGCGAAAAAAAGAAATCGTTTACTCTGGCCTGGGACTCGAACCTGCAACCTCTGCGTTACCATTCACTCTGTTTACCACTGAGCTAGCCCAACAACTGAAGTTCATAGCCGTTTATTTGCATCCTTGAATTAGACAATTGCAAAGAGCCTGAGAACAACTCTCGTTTTATGTATATATATATATTTTTTCAAGTCATTGCAGATAAGAAAATTGGCTTTCTCTGGGTAAAACTGACCTTTATTTAAAGACAAAAGCCAAGCCAATGGTGTTGGACGTGTTGTTTGATGGGAGAAAGGCGTGCGTCAGTGCGTGTTTTCTGTGTGCTCATGGATTTTGCAATAGTTTCAGTCATTGCAGATAAGAAAATTGGCTTTCTCTGGGTAAAACTGACCTTTATTTAAAGACAAAAGCCAAGCCAATGGTGTTGGACGTGTTGTTTGAGTGGAGAAAGGCGTGCGTCAGTGCGTGTTTTCTGTGTGCTCATGGATTTTGCAATAGTTTCAGTCATTGCAGATAAGAAAATTGGCTTTCTCTGGGTAAAACTGACCTTTATTTAAAGACAAAAGCCAAGCCAATGGTGTTGGACGTGTTGTTTGAGTGGAGAAAGGCGTGCGTCAGTGCGTGTTTTCTGTGTGCTCATGGATTTTGCAATAGTTTCAGTCATTGCAGATAAGAAAATTGGCTTTCTCTGGGTAAAACTGACCTTTATTTAAAGACAAAAGCCAAGCCAATGGTGTTGGAGGAGAGAAAGTGCGCGCGCGATGTTGTGGCGCGCTAATGTGGCCTGTTCTCCAGTCCGTTCGCGCGTTAAAAACAAATTCTCCTCAACGCCGGTATAAATAAGAGGGCGGTACTTTTTTGCCGCTGACCATTAAAAGATTGCTGGCTTCAATGCGCTGTTGTTTATAAATAGTTAGAAAGATCGATTACGGCCTTCACGCCAGACGTCGAGCAACAGACATGCACGCGCAACTTGCTTGTTGGAGATCTGGGCGTTTTTTGGATGACGGAGTTTGAATGTTGCATGACGTGTGCATAAATTAGGCGCCATATTGGATCTTTGACGCAAGTTCAAATGTGCATATCTGGGCTCGGTTTTAATATCTTTTCAACCTTTTTACTGTGGTCATGCCTGCATGTCTTAGCTATGCCTTGCTTGTTTTACATCGGTCTTTGACCTTTTCTAGGGCGATTTACGGCTTTCTGATCACAAGCATGTTTTTGAGCAGTTTTGGCGGTTGCAACTGGCTAACCTGAAGCATTTAGTTCTACGGTAAGGCGCCAAGGTAAACGTTATGAAGTTGAAACTTGACAGAGGCGTAGAGGCGAGGGTGAGGTTCATGAGCAATGGCTCCAAGATGCTGCGCGCTTTTCCTTTAGTAACTTTGCAAGGCTCGAGAGTTGAGAAGTGAACTTGAAACGACAGCTGAACAATGTTCCACGGTCAGGCCTCTGGCAAGCGAACGCGATTTCAATTTAGAACTTGTCCTCTGCACCGAGAATTGGGCATACGCGGGGGCGGCCATAACTTGACAGAGAACGGAGAAACCAATTATTTTGGGAACGTTAAGGCAAGCGCGACCATTAGGCCTGTTTCTTTGGAAATTTCTCGCATCTTCGGTTAGCACAAGAGTTTGATTTTCCAATAAAACGAACTTCCAGGCGTTCCAATGTGGTAGAGTGACAGTTTCCAATTGACCATTGTTGACCATTGTTGACCATTGTTGACCATTCCATCAGTTGTTGTTGTTGTTGTTGTTGTTGTTGTTGAAGGTCGATGTTGCGCTGACCAAGGTGCGGTGTCGAATCCATGACCAGAGTTCCATTGTTGAGTAGAGGGTACTGTGCAGTTTGAGCGGGCGACTGTGGAGAGAGGAACATTTCATCAGTTAATTATTAACCATAGACCAACCCACTAGGGCCACCCCAAGGTCCCTTTTTCTAGTTAACATGAACCATGAACGTGAACCTACGGCGGGGTAGGTGAACATCTAGAACACCTGGATTTATTTGGGACATTGCTCTATCCACTGAGCTATCTGAACACCCTGGAAAATTAGCCGATTTGTTAACGTTCTTAATGAACTTGCTTGCCTAGCAGCCTGGAAAACAAATGAAAAAAACCCCCGTCTTCACTGGGATTTGAACCTCGGACCTCGGGAACACAAGGCGTTGGTGTTACCACACAACTACGCAATCCAGTGCAATGCTTTACACCTTTAGTTACAAGATTTCAAGTAGTTTCTTGCCGAAGTTAATGCGAAAAAAAGAAATCGTTTACTCTGGCCTGGGACTCGAACCTGCAACCTCTGCGTTACCATTCACTCTGTTTACCACTGAGCTAGCCCAACAACTGAAGTTCATAGCCGTTTATTTGCATCCTTGAATTAGACAATTGCAAAGAGCCTGAGAACAACTCTCGTTTTATGTATATATATATATTTTTTCAAGTCATTGCAGATAAGAAAATTGGCTTTCTCTGGGTAAAACTGACCTTTATTTAAAGACAAAAGCCAAGCCAATGGTGTTGGACGTGTTGTTTGATGGGAGAAAGGCGTGCGTCAGTGCGTGTTTTCTGTGTGCTCATGGATTTTGCAATAGTTTCAGTCATTGCAGATAAGAAAATTGGCTTTCTCTGGGTAAAACTGACCTTTATTTAAAGACAAAAGCCAAGCCAATGGTGTTGGACGTGTTGTTTGATGGGAGAAAGGCGTGCGTCAGTGCGTGTTTTCTGTGTGCTCATGGATTTTGCAATAGTTTCAGTCATTGCAGATAAGAAAATTGGCTTTCTCTGGGTAAAACTGACCTTTATTTAAAGACAAAAGCCAAGCCAATGGTGTTGGACGTGTTGTTTGATGGGAGAAAGGCGTGCGTCAGTGCGTGTTTTCTGTGTGCTCATGGATTTTGCAATAGTTTCAGTCATTGCAGATAAGAAAATTGGCTTTCTCTGGGTAAAACTGACCTTTATTTAAAGACAAAAGCCAAGCCAATGGTGTTGGACGTGTTGTTTGATGGGAGAAAGGCGTGCGTCAGTGCGTGTTTTCTGTGTGCTCATGGATTTTGCAATAGTTTCAGTCATTGCAGATAAGAAAATTGGCTTTCTCTGGGTAAAACTGACCTTTATTTAAAGACAAAAGCCAAGCCAATGGTGTTGGACGTGTTGTTTGATGGGAGAAAGGCGTGCGTCAGTGCGTGTTTTCTGTGTGCTCATGGATTTTGCAATAGTTTCAGTCATTGCAGATAAGAAAATTGGCTTTCTCTGGGTAAAACTGACCTTTATTTAAAGACAAAAGCCAAGCCAATGGTGTTGGAGGAGAGAAAGTGCGCGCGCGATGTTGTGGCGCGCTAATGTGGCCTGTTCTCCAGTCCGTTCGCGCGTTAAAAACAAATTCTCCTCAACGCCGGTATAAATAAGAGGGCGGTACTTTTTTGCCGCTGACCATTAAAAGATTGCTGGCTTCAATGCGCTGTTGTTTATAAATAGTTAGAAAGATCGATTACGGCCTTCACGCCAGACGTCGAGCAACAGACATGCACGCGCAACTTGCTTGTTGGAGATCTGGGCGTTTTTTGGATGACGGAGTTTGAATGTTGCATGACGTGTGCATAAATTAGGCGCCATATTGGATCTTTGACGCAAGTTCAAATGTGCATATCTGGGCTCGGTTTTAATATCTTTTCAACCTTTTTACTGTGGTCATGCCTGCATGTCTTAGCTATGCCTTGCTTGTTTTACATCGGTCTTTGACCTTTTCTAGGGCGATTTACGGCTTTCTGATCACAAGCATGTTTTTGAGCAGTTTTGGCGGTTGCAACTGGCTAACCTGAAGCATTTAGTTCTACGGTAAGGCGCCAAGGTAAACGTTATGAAGTTGAAACTTGACAGAGGCGTAGAGGCGAGGGTGAGGTTCATGAGCAATGGCTCCAAGATGCTGCGCGCTTTTCCTTTAGTAACTTTGCAAGGCTCGAGAGTTGAGAAGTGAACTTGAAACGACAGCTGAACAATGTTCCACGGTCAGGCCTCTGGCAAGCGAACGCGATTTCAATTTAGAACTTGTCCTCTGCACCGAGAATTGGGCATACGCGGGGGCGGCCATAACTTGACAGAGAACGGAGAAACCAATTATTTTGGGAACGTTAAGGCAAGCGCGACCATTAGGCCTGTTTCTTTGGAAATTTCTCGCATCTTCGGTTAGCACAAGAGTTTGATTTTCCAATAAAACGAACTTCCAGGCGTTCCAATGTGGTAGAGTGACAGTTTCCAATTGACCATTGTTGACCATTGTTGACCATTGTTGACCATTCCATCAGTTGTTGTTGTTGTTGTTGTTGTTGTTGTTGTTGAAGGTCGATGTTGCGCTGACCAAGGTGCGGTGTCGAATCCATGACCAGAGTTCCATTGTTGAGTAGAGGGTACTGTGCAGTTTGAGCGGGCGACTGTGGAGAGAGGAACATTTCATCAGTTAATTATTAACCATAGACCAACCCACTAGGGCCACCCCAAGGTCCCTTTTTCTAGTTAACATGAACCATGAACGTGAACCTACGGCGGGGTAGGTGAACATCTAGAACACCTGGATTTATTTGGGACATTGCTCTATCCACTGAGCTATCTGAACACCCTGGAAAATTAGCCGATTTGTTAACGTTCTTAATGAACTTGCTTGCCTAGCAGCCTGGAAAACAAATGAAAAAAACCCCCGTCTTCACTGGGATTTGAACCTCGGACCTCGGGAACACAAGGCGTTGGTGTTACCACACAACTACGCAATCCAGTGCAATGCTTTACACCTTTAGTTACAAGATTTCAAGTAGTTTCTTGCCGAAGTTAATGCGAAAAAAAGAAATCGTTTACTCTGGCCTGGGACTCGAACCTGCAACCTCTGCGTTACCATTCACTCTGTTTACCACTGAGCTAGCCCAACAACTGAAGTTCATAGCCGTTTATTTGCATCCTTGAATTAGACAATTGCAAAGAGCCTGAGAACAACTCTCGTTTTATGTATATATATATATTTTTTCAAGTCATTGCAGATAAGAAAATTGGCTTTCTCTGGGTAAAACTGACCTTTATTTAAAGACAAAAGCCAAGCCAATGGTGTTGGACGTGTTGTTTGATGGGAGAAAGGCGTGCGTCAGTGCGTGTTTTCTGTGTGCTCATGGATTTTGCAATAGTTTCAGTCATTGCAGATAAGAAAATTGGCTTTCTCTGGGTAAAACTGACCTTTATTTAAAGACAAAAGCCAAGCCAATGGTGTTGGACGTGTTGTTTGATGGGAGAAAGGCGTGCGTCAGTGCGTGTTTTCTGTGTGCTCATGGATTTTGCAATAGTTTCAGTCATTGCAGATAAGAAAATTGGCTTTCTCTGGGTAAAACTGACCTTTATTTAAAGACAAAAGCCAAGCCAATGGTGTTGGACGTGTTGTTTGAGTGGAGAAAGGCGTGCGTCAGTGCGTGTTTTCTGTGTGCTCATGGATTTTGCAATAGTTTCAGTCATTGCAGATAAGAAAATTGGCTTTCTCTGGGTAAAACTGACCTTTATTTAAAGACAAAAGCCAAGCCAATGGTGTTGGACGTGTTGTTTGATGGGAGAAAGGCGTGCGTCAGTGCGTGTTTTCTGTGTGCTCATGGATTTTGCAATAGTTTCAGTCATTGCAGATAAGAAAATTGGCTTTCTCTGGGTAAAACTGACCTTTATTTAAAGACAAAAGCCAAGCCAATGGTGTTGGACGTGTTGTTTGAGTGGAGAAAGGCGTGCGTCAGTGCGTGTTTTCTGTGTGCTCATGGATTTTGCAATAGTTTCAGTCATTGCAGATAAGAAAATTGGCTTTCTCTGGGTAAAACTGACCTTTATTTAAAGACAAAAGCCAAGCCAATGGTGTTGGAGGAGAGAAAGTGCGCGCGCGATGTTGTGGCGCGCTAATGTGGCCTGTTCTCCAGTCCGTTCGCGCGTTAAAAACAAATTCTCCTCAACGCCGGTATAAATAAGAGGGCGGTACTTTTTTGCCGCTGACCATTAAAAGATTGCTGGCTTCAATGCGCTGTTGTTTATAAATAGTTAGAAAGATCGATTACGGCCTTCACGCCAGACGTCGAGCAACAGACATGCACGCGCAACTTGCTTGTTGGAGATCTGGGCGTTTTTTGGATGACGGAGTTTGAATGTTGCATGACGTGTGCATAAATTAGGCGCCATATTGGATCTTTGACGCAAGTTCAAATGTGCATATCTGGGCTCGGTTTTAATATCTTTTCAACCTTTTTACTGTGGTCATGCCTGCATGTCTTAGCTATGCCTTGCTTGTTTTACATCGGTCTTTGACCTTTTCTAGGGCGATTTACGGCTTTCTGATCACAAGCATGTTTTTGAGCAGTTTTGGCGGTTGCAACTGGCTAACCTGAAGCATTTAGTTCTACGGTAAGGCGCCAAGGTAAACGTTATGAAGTTGAAACTTGACAGAGGCGTAGAGGCGAGGGTGAGGTTCATGAGCAATGGCTCCAAGATGCTGCGCGCTTTTCCTTTAGTAACTTTGCAAGGCTCGAGAGTTGAGAAGTGAACTTGAAACGACAGCTGAACAATGTTCCACGGTCAGGCCTCTGGCAAGCGAACGCGATTTCAATTTAGAACTTGTCCTCTGCACCGAGAATTGGGCATACGCGGGGGCGGCCATAACTTGACAGAGAACGGAGAAACCAATTATTTTGGGAACGTTAAGGCAAGCGCGACCATTAGGCCTGTTTCTTTGGAAATTTCTCGCATCTTCGGTTAGCACAAGAGTTTGATTTTCCAATAAAACGAACTTCCAGGCGTTCCAATGTGGTAGAGTGACAGTTTCCAATTGACCATTGTTGACCATTGTTGACCATTGTTGACCATTCCATCAGTTGTTGTTGTTGTTGTTGTTGTTGTTGTTGAAGGTCGATGTTGCGCTGACCAAGGTGCGGTGTCGAATCCATGACCAGAGTTCCATTGTTGAGTAGAGGGTACTGTGCAGTTTGAGCGGGCGACTGTGGAGAGAGGAACATTTCATCAGTTAATTATTAACCATAGACCAACCCACTAGGGCCACCCCAAGGTCCCTTTTTCTAGTTAACATGAACCATGAACGTGAACCTACGGCGGGGTAGGTGAACATCTAGAACACCTGGATTTATTTGGGACATTGCTCTATCCACTGAGCTATCTGAACACCCTGGAAAATTAGCCGATTTGTTAACGTTCTTAATGAACTTGCTTGCCTAGCAGCCTGGAAAACAAATGAAAAAAACCCCCGTCTTCACTGGGATTTGAACCTCGGACCTCGGGAACACAAGGCGTTGGTGTTACCACACAACTACGCAATCCAGTGCAATGCTTTACACCTTTAGTTACAAGATTTCAAGTAGTTTCTTGCCGAAGTTAATGCGAAAAAAAGAAATCGTTTACTCTGGCCTGGGACTCGAACCTGCAACCTCTGCGTTACCATTCACTCTGTTTACCACTGAGCTAGCCCAACAACTGAAGTTCATAGCCGTTTATTTGCATCCTTGAATTAGACAATTGCAAAGAGCCTGAGAACAACTCTCGTTTTATGTATATATATATATATTTTTTCAAGTCATTGCAGATAAGAAAATTGGCTTTCTCTGGGTAAAACTGACCTTTATTTAAAGACAAAAGCCAAGCCAATGGTGTTGGACGTGTTGTTTGATGGGAGAAAGGCGTGCGTCAGTGCGTGTTTTCTGTGTGCTCATGGATTTTGCAATAGTTTCAGTCATTGCAGATAAGAAAATTGGCTTTCTCTGGGTAAAACTGACCTTTATTTAAAGACAAAAGCCAAGCCAATGGTGTTGGACGTGTTGTTTGATGGGAGAAAGGCGTGCGTCAGTGCGTGTTTTCTGTGTGCTCATGGATTTTGCAATAGTTTCAGTCATTGCAGATAAGAAAATTGGCTTTCTCTGGGTAAAACTGACCTTTATTTAAAGACAAAAGCCAAGCCAATGGTGTTGGACGTGTTGTTTGATGGGAGAAAGGCGTGCGTCAGTGCGTGTTTTCTGTGTGCTCATGGATTTTGCAATAGTTTCAGTCATTGCAGATAAGAAAATTGGCTTTCTCTGGGTAAAACTGACCTTTATTTAAAGACAAAAGCCAAGCCAATGGTGTTGGACGTGTTGTTTGATGGGAGAAAGGCGTGCGTCAGTGCGTGTTTTCTGTGTGCTCATGGATTTTGCAATAGTTTCAGTCATTGCAGATAAGAAAATTGGCTTTCTCTGGGTAAAACTGACCTTTATTTAAAGACAAAAGCCAAGCCAATGGTGTTGGACGTGTTGTTTGAGTGGAGAAAGGCGTGCGTCAGTGCGTGTTTTCTGTGTGCTCATGGATTTTGCAATAGTTTCAGTCATTGCAGATAAGAAAATTGGCTTTCTCTGGGTAAAACTGACCTTTATTTAAAGACAAAAGCCAAGCCAATGGTGTTGGAGGAGAGAAAGTGCGCGCGCGATGTTGTGGCGCGCTAATGTGGCCTGTTCTCCAGTCCGTTCGCGCGTTAAAAACAAATTCTCCTCAACGCCGGTATAAATAAGAGGGCGGTACTTTTTTGCCGCTGACCATTAAAAGATTGCTGGCTTCAATGCGCTGTTGTTTATAAATAGTTAGAAAGATCGATTACGGCCTTCACGCCAGACGTCGAGCAACAGACATGCACGCGCAACTTGCTTGTTGGAGATCTGGGCGTTTTTTGGATGACGGAGTTTGAATGTTGCATGACGTGTGCATAAATTAGGCGCCATATTGGATCTTTGACGCAAGTTCAAATGTGCATATCTGGGCTCGGTTTTAATATCTTTTCAACCTTTTTACTGTGGTCATGCCTGCATGTCTTAGCTATGCCTTGCTTGTTTTACATCGGTCTTTGACCTTTTCTAGGGCGATTTACGGCTTTCTGATCACAAGCATGTTTTTGAGCAGTTTTGGCGGTTGCAACTGGCTAACCTGAAGCATTTAGTTCTACGGTAAGGCGCCAAGGTAAACGTTATGAAGTTGAAACTTGACAGAGGCGTAGAGGCGAGGGTGAGGTTCATGAGCAATGGCTCCAAGATGCTGCGCGCTTTTCCTTTAGTAACTTTGCAAGGCTCGAGAGTTGAGAAGTGAACTTGAAACGACAGCTGAACAATGTTCCACGGTCAGGCCTCTGGCAAGCGAACGCGATTTCAATTTAGAACTTGTCCTCTGCACCGAGAATTGGGCATACGCGGGGGCGGCCATAACTTGACAGAGAACGGAGAAACCAATTATTTTGGGAACGTTAAGGCAAGCGCGACCATTAGGCCTGTTTCTTTGGAAATTTCTCGCATCTTCGGTTAGCACAAGAGTTTGATTTTCCAATAAAACGAACTTCCAGGCGTTCCAATGTGGTAGAGTGACAGTTTCCAATTGACCATTGTTGACCATTGTTGACCATTGTTGACCATTCCATCAGTTGTTGTTGTTGTTGTTGTTGTTGTTGTTGTTGAAGGTCGATGTTGCGCTGACCAAGGTGCGGTGTCGAATCCATGACCAGAGTTCCATTGTTGAGTAGAGGGTACTGTGCAGTTTGAGCGGGCGACTGTGGAGAGAGGAACATTTCATCAGTTAATTATTAACCATAGACCAACCCACTAGGGCCACCCCAAGGTCCCTTTTTCTAGTTAACATGAACCATGAACGTGAACCTACGGCGGGGTAGGTGAACATCTAGAACACCTGGATTTATTTGGGACATTGCTCTATCCACTGAGCTATCTGAACACCCTGGAAAATTAGCCGATTTGTTAACGTTCTTAATGAACTTGCTTGCCTAGCAGCCTGGAAAACAAATGAAAAAAACCCCCGTCTTCACTGGGATTTGAACCTCGGACCTCGGGAACACAAGGCGTTGGTGTTACCACACAACTACGCAATCCAGTGCAATGCTTTACACCTTTAGTTACAAGATTTCAAGTAGTTTCTTGCCGAAGTTAATGCGAAAAAAAGAAATCGTTTACTCTGGCCTGGGACTCGAACCTGCAACCTCTGCGTTACCATTCACTCTGTTTACCACTGAGCTAGCCCAACAACTGAAGTTCATAGCCGTTTATTTGCATCCTTGAATTAGACAATTGCAAAGAGCCTGAGAACAACTCTCGTTTTATGTATATATATATATTTTTTCAAGTCATTGCAGATAAGAAAATTGGCTTTCTCTGGGTAAAACTGACCTTTATTTAAAGACAAAAGCCAAGCCAATGGTGTTGGACGTGTTGTTTGATGGGAGAAAGGCGTGCGTCAGTGCGTGTTTTCTGTGTGCTCATGGATTTTGCAATAGTTTCAGTCATTGCAGATAAGAAAATTGGCTTTCTCTGGGTAAAACTGACCTTTATTTAAAGACAAAAGCCAAGCCAATGGTGTTGGACGTGTTGTTTGATGGGAGAAAGGCGTGCGTCAGTGCGTGTTTTCTGTGTGCTCATGGATTTTGCAATAGTTTCAGTCATTGCAGATAAGAAAATTGGCTTTCTCTGGGTAAAACTGACCTTTATTTAAAGACAAAAGCCAAGCCAATGGTGTTGGACGTGTTGTTTGATGGGAGAAAGGCGTGCGTCAGTGCGTGTTTTCTGTGTGCTCATGGATTTTGCAATAGTTTCAGTCATTGCAGATAAGAAAATTGGCTTTCTCTGGGTAAAACTGACCTTTATTTAAAGACAAAAGCCAAGCCAATGGTGTTGGACGTGTTGTTTGATGGGAGAAAGGCGTGCGTCAGTGCGTGTTTTCTGTGTGCTCATGGATTTTGCAATAGTTTCAGTCATTGCAGATAAGAAAATTGGCTTTCTCTGGGTAAAACTGACCTTTATTTAAAGACAAAAGCCAAGCCAATGGTGTTGGACGTGTTGTTTGATGGGAGAAAGGCGTGCGTCAGTGCGTGTTTTCTGTGTGCTCATGGATTTTGCAATAGTTTCAGTCATTGCAGATAAGAAAATTGGCTTTCTCTGGGTAAAACTGACCTTTATTTAAAGACAAAAGCCAAGCCAATGGTGTTGGAGGAGAGAAAGTGCGCGCGCGATGTTGTGGCGCGCTAATGTGGCCTGTTCTCCAGTCCGTTCGCGCGTTAAAAACAAATTCTCCTCAACGCCGGTATAAATAAGAGGGCGGTACTTTTTTGCCGCTGACCATTAAAAGATTGCTGGCTTCAATGCGCTGTTGTTTATAAATAGTTAGAAAGATCGATTACGGCCTTCACGCCAGACGTCGAGCAACAGACATGCACGCGCAACTTGCTTGTTGGAGATCTGGGCGTTTTTTGGATGACGGAGTTTGAATGTTGCATGACGTGTGCATAAATTAGGCGCCATATTGGATCTTTGACGCAAGTTCAAATGTGCATATCTGGGCTCGGTTTTAATATCTTTTCAACCTTTTTACTGTGGTCATGCCTGCATGTCTTAGCTATGCCTTGCTTGTTTTACATCGGTCTTTGACCTTTTCTAGGGCGATTTACGGCTTTCTGATCACAAGCATGTTTTTGAGCAGTTTTGGCGGTTGCAACTGGCTAACCTGAAGCATTTAGTTCTACGGTAAGGCGCCAAGGTAAACGTTATGAAGTTGAAACTTGACAGAGGCGTAGAGGCGAGGGTGAGGTTCATGAGCAATGGCTCCAAGATGCTGCGCGCTTTTCCTTTAGTAACTTTGCAAGGCTCGAGAGTTGAGAAGTGAACTTGAAACGACAGCTGAACAATGTTCCACGGTCAGGCCTCTGGCAAGCGAACGCGATTTCAATTTAGAACTTGTCCTCTGCACCGAGAATTGGGCATACGCGGGGGCGGCCATAACTTGACAGAGAACGGAGAAACCAATTATTTTGGGAACGTTAAGGCAAGCGCGACCATTAGGCCTGTTTCTTTGGAAATTTCTCGCATCTTCGGTTAGCACAAGAGTTTGATTTTCCAATAAAACGAACTTCCAGGCGTTCCAATGTGGTAGAGTGACAGTTTCCAATTGACCATTGTTGACCATTGTTGACCATTGTTGACCATTCCATCAGTTGTTGTTGTTGTTGTTGTTGTTGTTGTTGTTGAAGGTCGATGTTGCGCTGACCAAGGTGCGGTGTCGAATCCATGACCAGAGTTCCATTGTTGAGTAGAGGGTACTGTGCAGTTTGAGCGGGCGACTGTGGAGAGAGGAACATTTCATCAGTTAATTATTAACCATAGACCAACCCACTAGGGCCACCCCAAGGTCCCTTTTTCTAGTTAACATGAACCATGAACGTGAACCTACGGCGGGGTAGGTGAACATCTAGAACACCTGGATTTATTTGGGACATTGCTCTATCCACTGAGCTATCTGAACACCCTGGAAAATTAGCCGATTTGTTAACGTTCTTAATGAACTTGCTTGCCTAGCAGCCTGGAAAACAAATGAAAAAAACCCCCGTCTTCACTGGGATTTGAACCTCGGACCTCGGGAACACAAGGCGTTGGTGTTACCACACAACTACGCAATCCAGTGCAATGCTTTACACCTTTAGTTACAAGATTTCAAGTAGTTTCTTGCCGAAGTTAATGCGAAAAAAAGAAATCGTTTACTCTGGCCTGGGACTCGAACCTGCAACCTCTGCGTTACCATTCACTCTGTTTACCACTGAGCTAGCCCAACAACTGAAGTTCATAGCCGTTTATTTGCATCCTTGAATTAGACAATTGCAAAGAGCCTGAGAACAACTCTCGTTTTATGTATATATATATATATTTTTTCAAGTCATTGCAGATAAGAAAATTGGCTTTCTCTGGGTAAAACTGACCTTTATTTAAAGACAAAAGCCAAGCCAATGGTGTTGGACGTGTTGTTTGATGGGAGAAAGGCGTGCGTCAGTGCGTGTTTTCTGTGTGCTCATGGATTTTGCAATAGTTTCAGTCATTGCAGATAAGAAAATTGGCTTTCTCTGGGTAAAACTGACCTTTATTTAAAGACAAAAGCCAAGCCAATGGTGTTGGACGTGTTGTTTGATGGGAGAAAGGCGTGCGTCAGTGCGTGTTTTCTGTGTGCTCATGGATTTTGCAATAGTTTCAGTCATTGCAGATAAGAAAATTGGCTTTCTCTGGGTAAAACTGACCTTTATTTAAAGACAAAAGCCAAGCCAATGGTGTTGGACGTGTTGTTTGAGGGAGAAAGGCGTGCGTCAGTGCGTGTTTTCTGTGTGCTCATGGATTTTGCAATAGTTTCAGTCATTGCAGATAAGAAAATTGGCTTTCTCTGGGTAAAACTGACCTTTATTTAAAGACAAAAGCCAAGCCAATGGTGTTGGACGTGTTGTTTGATGGGAGAAAGGCGTGCGTCAGTGCGTGTTTTCTGTGTGCTCATGGATTTTGCAATAGTTTCAGTCATTGCAGATAAGAAAATTGGCTTTCTCTGGGTAAAACTGACCTTTATTTAAAGACAAAAGCCAAGCCAATGGTGTTGGACGTGTTGTTTGAGTGGAGAAAGGCGTGCGTCAGTGCGTGTTTTCTGTGTGCTCATGGATTTTGCAATAGTTTCAGTCATTGCAGATAAGAAAATTGGCTTTCTCTGGGTAAAACTGACCTTTATTTAAAGACAAAAGCCAAGCCAATGGTGTTGGAGGAGAGAAAGTGCGCGCGCGATGTTGTGGCGCGCTAATGTGGCCTGTTCTCCAGTCCGTTCGCGCGTTAAAAACAAATTCTCCTCAACGCCGGTATAAATAAGAGGGCGGTACTTTTTTGCCGCTGACCATTAAAAGATTGCTGGCTTCAATGCGCTGTTGTTTATAAATAGTTAGAAAGATCGATTACGGCCTTCACGCCAGACGTCGAGCAACAGACATGCACGCGCAACTTGCTTGTTGGAGATCTGGGCGTTTTTTGGATGACGGAGTTTGAATGTTGCATGACGTGTGCATAAATTAGGCGCCATATTGGATCTTTGACGCAAGTTCAAATGTGCATATCTGGGCTCGGTTTTAATATCTTTTCAACCTTTTTACTGTGGTCATGCCTGCATGTCTTAGCTATGCCTTGCTTGTTTTACATCGGTCTTTGACCTTTTCTAGGGCGATTTACGGCTTTCTGATCACAAGCATGTTTTTGAGCAGTTTTGGCGGTTGCAACTGGCTAACCTGAAGCATTTAGTTCTACGGTAAGGCGCCAAGGTAAACGTTATGAAGTTGAAACTTGACAGAGGCGTAGAGGCGAGGGTGAGGTTCATGAGCAATGGCTCCAAGATGCTGCGCGCTTTTCCTTTAGTAACTTTGCAAGGCTCGAGAGTTGAGAAGTGAACTTGAAACGACAGCTGAACAATGTTCCACGGTCAGGCCTCTGGCAAGCGAACGCGATTTCAATTTAGAACTTGTCCTCTGCACCGAGAATTGGGCATACGCGGGGGCGGCCATAACTTGACAGAGAACGGAGAAACCAATTATTTTGGGAACGTTAAGGCAAGCGCGACCATTAGGCCTGTTTCTTTGGAAATTTCTCGCATCTTCGGTTAGCACAAGAGTTTGATTTTCCAATAAAACGAACTTCCAGGCGTTCCAATGTGGTAGAGTGACAGTTTCCAATTGACCATTGTTGACCATTGTTGACCATTGTTGACCATTCCATCAGTTGTTGTTGTTGTTGTTGTTGTTGTTGTTGAAGGTCGATGTTGCGCTGACCAAGGTGCGGTGTCGAATCCATGACCAGAGTTCCATTGTTGAGTAGAGGGTACTGTGCAGTTTGAGCGGGCGACTGTGGAGAGAGGAACATTTCATCAGTTAATTATTAACCATAGACCAACCCACTAGGGCCACCCCAAGGTCCCTTTTTCTAGTTAACATGAACCATGAACGTGAACCTACGGCGGGGTAGGTGAACATCTAGAACACCTGGATTTATTTGGGACATTGCTCTATCCACTGAGCTATCTGAACACCCTGGAAAATTAGCCGATTTGTTAACGTTCTTAATGAACTTGCTTGCCTAGCAGCCTGGAAAACAAATGAAAAAAACCCCCGTCTTCACTGGGATTTGAACCTCGGACCTCGGGAACACAAGGCGTTGGTGTTACCACACAACTACGCAATCCAGTGCAATGCTTTACACCTTTAGTTACAAGATTTCAAGTAGTTTCTTGCCGAAGTTAATGCGAAAAAAAGAAATCGTTTACTCTGGCCTGGGACTCGAACCTGCAACCTCTGCGTTACCATTCACTCTGTTTACCACTGAGCTAGCCCAACAACTGAAGTTCATAGCCGTTTATTTGCATCCTTGAATTAGACAATTGCAAAGAGCCTGAGAACAACTCTCGTTTTATGTATATATATATATATTTTTTCAAGTCATTGCAGATAAGAAAATTGGCTTTCTCTGGGTAAAACTGACCTTTATTTAAAGACAAAAGCCAAGCCAATGGTGTTGGACGTGTTGTTTGATGGGAGAAAGGCGTGCGTCAGTGCGTGTTTTCTGTGTGCTCATGGATTTTGCAATAGTTTCAGTCATTGCAGATAAGAAAATTGGCTTTCTCTGGGTAAAACTGACCTTTATTTAAAGACAAAAGCCAAGCCAATGGTGTTGGACGTGTTGTTTGATGGGAGAAAGGCGTGCGTCAGTGCGTGTTTTCTGTGTGCTCATGGATTTTGCAATAGTTTCAGTCATTGCAGATAAGAAAATTGGCTTTCTCTGGGTAAAACTGACCTTTATTTAAAGACAAAAGCCAAGCCAATGGTGTTGGACGTGTTGTTTGATGGAGAAAGGCGTGCGTCAGTGCGTGTTTTCTGTGTGCTCATGGATTTTGCAATAGTTTCAGTCATTGCAGATAAGAAAATTGGCTTTCTCTGGGTAAAACTGACCTTTATTTAAAGACAAAAGCCAAGCCAATGGTGTTGGACGTGTTGTTTGATGGGAGAAAGGCGTGCGTCAGTGCGTGTTTTCTGTGTGCTCATGGATTTTGCAATAGTTTCAGTCATTGCAGATAAGAAAATTGGCTTTCTCTGGGTAAAACTGACCTTTATTTAAAGACAAAAGCCAAGCCAATGGTGTTGGACGTGTTGTTTGATGGGAGAAAGGCGTGCGTCAGTGCGTGTTTTCTGTGTGCTCATGGATTTTGCAATAGTTTCAGTCATTGCAGATAAGAAAATTGGCTTTCTCTGGGTAAAACTGACCTTTATTTAAAGACAAAAGCCAAGCCAATGGTGTTGGAGGAGAGAAAGTGCGCGCGCGATGTTGTGGCGCGCTAATGTGGCCTGTTCTCCAGTCCGTTCGCGCGTTAAAAACAAATTCTCCTCAACGCCGGTATAAATAAGAGGGCGGTACTTTTTTGCCGCTGACCATTAAAAGATTGCTGGCTTCAATGCGCTGTTGTTTATAAATAGTTAGAAAGATCGATTACGGCCTTCACGCCAGACGTCGAGCAACAGACATGCACGCGCAACTTGCTTGTTGGAGATCTGGGCGTTTTTTGGATGACGGAGTTTGAATGTTGCATGACGTGTGCATAAATTAGGCGCCATATTGGATCTTTGACGCAAGTTCAAATGTGCATATCTGGGCTCGGTTTTAATATCTTTTCAACCTTTTTACTGTGGTCATGCCTGCATGTCTTAGCTATGCCTTGCTTGTTTTACATCGGTCTTTGACCTTTTCTAGGGCGATTTACGGCTTTCTGATCACAAGCATGTTTTTGAGCAGTTTTGGCGGTTGCAACTGGCTAACCTGAAGCATTTAGTTCTACGGTAAGGCGCCAAGGTAAACGTTATGAAGTTGAAACTTGACAGAGGCGTAGAGGCGAGGGTGAGGTTCATGAGCAATGGCTCCAAGATGCTGCGCGCTTTTCCTTTAGTAACTTTGCAAGGCTCGAGAGTTGAGAAGTGAACTTGAAACGACAGCTGAACAATGTTCCACGGTCAGGCCTCTGGCAAGCGAACGCGATTTCAATTTAGAACTTGTCCTCTGCACCGAGAATTGGGCATACGCGGGGGCGGCCATAACTTGACAGAGAACGGAGAAACCAATTATTTTGGGAACGTTAAGGCAAGCGCGACCATTAGGCCTGTTTCTTTGGAAATTTCTCGCATCTTCGGTTAGCACAAGAGTTTGATTTTCCAATAAAACGAACTTCCAGGCGTTCCAATGTGGTAGAGTGACAGTTTCCAATTGACCATTGTTGACCATTGTTGACCATTGTTGACCATTCCATCAGTTGTTGTTGTTGTTGTTGTTGTTGTTGTTGTTGAAGGTCGATGTTGCGCTGACCAAGGTGCGGTGTCGAATCCATGACCAGAGTTCCATTGTTGAGTAGAGGGTACTGTGCAGTTTGAGCGGGCGACTGTGGAGAGAGGAACATTTCATCAGTTAATTATTAACCATAGACCAACCCACTAGGGCCACCCCAAGGTCCCTTTTTCTAGTTAACATGAACCATGAACGTGAACCTACGGCGGGGTAGGTGAACATCTAGAACACCTGGATTTATTTGGGACATTGCTCTATCCACTGAGCTATCTGAACACCCTGGAAAATTAGCCGATTTGTTAACGTTCTTAATGAACTTGCTTGCCTAGCAGCCTGGAAAACAAATGAAAAAAACCCCCGTCTTCACTGGGATTTGAACCTCGGACCTCGGGAACACAAGGCGTTGGTGTTACCACACAACTACGCAATCCAGTGCAATGCTTTACACCTTTAGTTACAAGATTTCAAGTAGTTTCTTGCCGAAGTTAATGCGAAAAAAAGAAATCGTTTACTCTGGCCTGGGACTCGAACCTGCAACCTCTGCGTTACCATTCACTCTGTTTACCACTGAGCTAGCCCAACAACTGAAGTTCATAGCCGTTTATTTGCATCCTTGAATTAGACAATTGCAAAGAGCCTGAGAACAACTCTCGTTTTATGTATATATATATATTTTTTCAAGTCATTGCAGATAAGAAAATTGGCTTTCTCTGGGTAAAACTGACCTTTATTTAAAGACAAAAGCCAAGCCAATGGTGTTGGACGTGTTGTTTGATGGGAGAAAGGCGTGCGTCAGTGCGGTTTTTCTGGGTGATCAGGGATTTTGCAATAGTGGCAGTCATTGCAGATAAGAAAATTGGCTTTCTCTGGGTAAAACTGACCTTTATTTAAAGACAAAGCCAAGCCAATGGTGTTGGACGTGTTGTTTGATGGGAGAAAGGCGTGCGTCAGTGCGTGTTTTCTGTGTGCTCATGGATTTTGCAATAGTTTCAGTCATTGCAGATAAGAAAATTGGCTTTCTCTGGGTAAAACTGACCTTTATTTAAAGACAAAAGCCAAGCCAATGGTGTTGGACGTGTTGTTTGATGGGAGAAAGGCGTGCGTCAGTGCGTGTTTTCTGTGTGCTCATGGATTTTGCAATAGTTTCAGTCATTGCAGATAAGAAAATTGGCTTTATATTGTTGACATTTTACTTTATTTATTGAGATATGCCAAGCCAATGGTGTTGGACGTGTTGTTTGATGGCGTGGCGTGCGTGGTTTTCTGTGTGCTCATGGATTTTGCAATAGTTTCAGTCATTGCAGATAAGTCATTGGCTTTCTCTGGGTAAAACTGACCTTTATTTAAAGACAAAAGCCAAGCCAATGGTGTTGGACGTGTTGTTTGAGTGGAGAAAGGCGTGCGTCAGTGCGTGTTTTCTGTGTGCTCATGGATTTTGCAATAGTTTCAGTCATTGCAGATAAGAAATTGGCTTTCTCTGGGTAAAACTGACCTTTATTTAAAGACAAAAGCCAAGCCAATGGTGTTGGAGGAGAGAAAGTGCGCGCGCGATGTTGTGGCGCGCTAATGTGGCCTGTTCTCCAGTCCGTTCGCGCGTTAAAAACAAATTCTCCTCAACGCCGGTATAAATAAGAGGGCGGTACTTTTTTGCCGCTGACCATTAAAAGATTGCTGGCTTCAATGCGCTGTTGTTTATAAATAGTTAGAAAGATCGATTACGGCCTTCACGCCAGACGTCGAGCAACAGACATGCACGCGCAACTTGCTTGTTGGAGATCTGGGCGTTTTTTGGATGACGGAGTTTGAATGTTGCATGACGTGTGCATAAATTAGGCGCCATATTGGATCTTTGACGCAAGTTCAAATGTGCATATCTGGGCTCGGTTTTAATATCTTTTCAACCTTTTTACTGTGGTCATGCCTGCATGTCTTAGCTATGCCTTGCTTGTTTTACATCGGTCTTTGACCTTTTCTAGGGCGATTTACGGCTTTCTGATCACAAGCATGTTTTTGAGCAGTTTTGGCGGTTGCAACTGGCTAACCTGAAGCATTTAGTTCTACGGTAAGGCGCCAAGGTAAACGTTATGAAGTTGAAACTTGACAGAGGCGTAGAGGCGAGGGTGAGGTTCATGAGCAATGGCTCCAAGATGCTGCGCGCTTTTCCTTTAGTAACTTTGCAAGGCTCGAGAGTTGAGAAGTGAACTTGAAACGACAGCTGAACAATGTTCCACGGTCAGGCCTCTGGCAAGCGAACGCGATTTCAATTTAGAACTTGTCCTCTGCACCGAGAATTGGGCATACGCGGGGGCGGCCATAACTTGACAGAGAACGGAGAAACCAATTATTTTGGGAACGTTAAGGCAAGCGCGACCATTAGGCCTGTTTCTTTGGAAATTTCTCGCATCTTCGGTTAGCACAAGAGTTTGATTTTCCAATAAAACGAACTTCCAGGCGTTCCAATGTGGTAGAGTGACAGTTTCCAATTGACCATTGTTGACCATTGTTGACCATTGTTGACCATTCCATCAGTTGTTGTTGTTGTTGTTGTTGTTGTTGTTGTTGAAGGTCGATGTTGCGCTGACCAAGGTGCGGTGTCGAATCCATGACCAGAGTTCCATTGTTGAGTAGAGGGTACTGTGCAGTTTGAGCGGGCGACTGTGGAGAGAGGAACATTTCATCAGTTAATTATTAACCATAGACCAACCCACTAGGGCCACCCCAAGGTCCCTTTTTCTAGTTAACATGAACCATGAACGTGAACCTACGGCGGGGTAGGTGAACATCTAGAACACCTGGATTTATTTGGGACATTGCTCTATCCACTGAGCTATCTGAACACCCTGGAAAATTAGCCGATTTGTTAACGTTCTTAATGAACTTGCTTGCCTAGCAGCCTGGAAAACAAATGAAAAAAACCCCGTCTTCACTGGGATTTGAACCTCGGACCTCGGGAACACAAGGCGTTGGTGTTACCACACAACTACGCAATCCAGTGCAATGCTTTACACCTTTAGTTACAAGATTTCAAGTAGTTTCTTGCCGAAGTTAATGCGAAAAAAAGAAATCGTTTACTCTGGCCTGGGACTCGAACCTGCAACCTCTGCGTTACCATTCACTCTGTTTACCACTGAGCTAGCCCAACAACTGAAGTTCATAGCCGTTTATTTGCATCCTTGAATTAGACAATTGCAAAGAGCCTGAGAACAACTCTCGTTTTATGTATATATATATATTTTTTCAAGTCATTGCAGATAAGAAAATTGGCTTTCTCTGGGTAAAACTGACCTTTATTTAAAGACAAAAGCCAAGCCAATGGTGTTGGACGTGTTGTTTGATGGGAGTAGTACGTGCGTCAGTGCGTGTTTTCTGTGTGCTCATGGATTTTGCAATAGTTTCAGTCATTGCAGATAAGAAAATTGGCTTTCTCTGGGTAAAACTGACCTTTATTTAAAGACAAAAGCCAAGCCAATGGTGTTGGACGTGTTGTTTGATGGGAGAAAGGCGTGCGTCAGTGCGTGTTTTCTGTGTGCTCATGGATTTTGCAATAGTTTCAGTCATTGCAGATAAGAAAATTGGCTTTCTCTGGGTAAAACTGACCTTTATTTAAAGACAAAAGCCAAGCCAATGGTGTTGGACGTGTTGTTTGATGGGAGAAAGGCGTGCGTCAGTGCGTGTTTTCTGTGTGCTCATGGATTTTGCAATAGTTTCAGTCATTGCAGATAAGAAAATTGGCTTTCTCTGGGTAAAACTGACCTTTATTTAAAGACAAAAGCCAAGCCAATGGTGTTGGACGTGTTGTTTGATGGGAGAAAGGCGTGCGTCAGTGCGTGTTTTCTGTGTGCTCATGGATTTTGCAATAGTTTCAGTCATTGCAGATAAGAAAATTGGCTTTCTCTGGGTAAAACTGACCTTTATTTAAAGACAAAAGCCAAGCCAATGGTGTTGGAGGTGTTTGTTTACTTGAGAAAGGCGTGCGTCAGTGCGTGTTTTCTGTGTGCTCATGGATTTTGCAATAGTTTCAGTCATTGCAGATAAGAAAATTGGCTTTCTCTGGGTAAAACTGACCTTTATTTAAAGACAAAAGCCAAGCCAATGGTGTTGGAGGAGAGAAAGTGCGCGCGCGATGTTGTGGCGCGCTAATGTGGCCTGTTCTCCAGTCCGTTCGCGCGTTAAAAACAAATTCTCCTCAACGCCGGTATAAATAAGAGGGCGGTACTTTTTTGCCGCTGACCATTAAAAGATTGCTGGCTTCAATGCGCTGTTGTTTATAAATAGTTAGAAAGATCGATTACGGCCTTCACGCCAGACGTCGAGCAACAGACATGCACGCGCAACTTGCTTGTTGGAGATCTGGGCGTTTTTTGGATGACGGAGTTTGAATGTTGCATGACGTGTGCATAAATTAGGCGCCATATTGGATCTTTGACGCAAGTTCAAATGTGCATATCTGGGCTCGGTTTTAATATCTTTTCAACCTTTTTACTGTGGTCATGCCTGCATGTCTTAGCTATGCCTTGCTTGTTTTACATCGGTCTTTGACCTTTTCTAGGGCGATTTACGGCTTTCTGATCACAAGCATGTTTTTGAGCAGTTTTGGCGGTTGCAACTGGCTAACCTGAAGCATTTAGTTCTACGGTAAGGCGCCAAGGTAAACGTTATGAAGTTGAAACTTGACAGAGGCGTAGAGGCGAGGGTGAGGTTCATGAGCAATGGCTCCAAGATGCTGCGCGCTTTTCCTTTAGTAACTTTGCAAGGCTCGAGAGTTGAGAAGTGAACTTGAAACGACAGCTGAACAATGTTCCACGGTCAGGCCTCTGGCAAGCGAACGCGATTTCAATTTAGAACTTGTCCTCTGCACCGAGAATTGGGCATACGCGGGGGCGGCCATAACTTGACAGAGAACGGAGAAACCAATTATTTTGGGAACGTTAAGGCAAGCGCGACCATTAGGCCTGTTTCTTTGGAAATTTCTCGCATCTTCGGTTAGCACAAGAGTTTGATTTTCCAATAAAACGAACTTCCAGGCGTTCCAATGTGGTAGAGTGACAGTTTCCAATTGACCATTGTTGACCATTGTTGACCATTCCATCAGTTGTTGTTGTTGTTGTTGTTGTTGTTGTTGTTGAAGGTCGATGTTGCGCTGACCAAGGTGCGGTGTCGAATCCATGACCAGAGTTCCATTGTTGAGTAGAGGGTACTGTGCAGTTTGAGCGGGCGACTGTGGAGAGAGGAACATTTCATCAGTTAATTATTAACCATAGACCAACCCACTAGGGCCACCCCAAGGTCCCTTTTTCTAGTTAACATGAACCATGAACGTGAACCTACGGCGGGGTAGGTGAACATCTAGAACACCTGGATTTATTTGGGACATTGCTCTATCCACTGAGCTATCTGAACACCCTGGAAAATTAGCCGATTTGTTAACGTTCTTAATGAACTTGCTTGCCTAGCAGCCTGGAAAACAAATGAAAAAAACCCCCGTCTTCACTGGGATTTGAACCTCGGACCTCGGGAACACAAGGCGTTGGTGTTACCACACAACTACGCAATCCAGTGCAATGCTTTACACCTTTAGTTACAAGATTTCAAGTAGTTTCTTGCCGAAGTTAATGCGAAAAAAAGAAATCGTTTACTCTGGCCTGGGACTCGAACCTGCAACCTCTGCGTTACCATTCACTCTGTTTACCACTGAGCTAGCCCAACAACTGAAGTTCATAGCCGTTTATTTGCATCCTTGAATTAGACAATTGCAAAGAGCCTGAGAACAACTCTCGTTTTATGTATATATATATATATTTTTTCAAGTCATTGCAGATAAGAAAATTGGCTTTCTCTGGGTAAAACTGACCTTTATTTAAAGACAAAAGCCAAGCCAATGGTGTTGGACGTGTTGTTTGATGGGAGAAAGGCGTGCGTCAGTGCGTGTTTTCTGTGTGCTCATGGATTTTGCAATAGTTTCAGTCATTGCAGATAAGAAAATTGGCTTTCTCTGGGTAAAACTGACCTTTATTTAAAGACAAAAGCCAAGCCAATGGTGTTGGACGTGTTGTTTGATGGGAGAAAGGCGTGCGTCAGTGCGTGTTTTCTGTGTGCTCATGGATTTTGCAATAGTTTCAGTCATTGCAGATAAGAAAATTGGCTTTCTCTGGGTAAAACTGACCTTTATTTAAAGACAAAAGCCAAGCCAATGGTGTTGGACGTGTTGTTTGAGTGGAGAAAGGCGTGCGTCAGTGCGTGTTTTCTGTGTGCTCATGGATTTTGCAATAGTTTCAGTCATTGCAGATAAGAAAATTGGCTTTCTCTGGGTAAAACTGACCTTTATTTAAAGACAAAAGCCAAGCCAATGGTGTTGGACGTGTTGTTTGATGGGAGAAAGGCGTGCGTCAGTGCGTGTTTTCTGTGTGCTCATGGATTTTGCAATAGTTTCAGTCATTGCAGATAAGAAAATTGGCTTTCTCTGGGTAAAACTGACCTTTATTTAAAGACAAAAGCCAAGCCAATGGTGTTGGACGTGTTGTTTGAGGTTGTCAGAAAGGCGTGCGTCAGTGCGTGTTTTCTGTGTGCTCATGGATTTTGCAATAGTTTCAGTCATTGCAGATAAGAAAATTGGCTTTCTCTGGGTAAAACTGACCTTTATTTAAAGACAAAAGCCAAGCCAATGGTGTTGGAGGAGAGAAAGTGCGCGCGCGATGTTGTGGCGCGCTAATGTGGCCTGTTCTCCAGTCCGTTCGCGCGTTAAAAACAAATTCTCCTCAACGCCGGTATAAATAAGAGGGCGGTACTTTTTTGCCGCTGACCATTAAAAGATTGCTGGCTTCAATGCGCTGTTGTTTATAAATAGTTAGAAAGATCGATTACGGCCTTCACGCCAGACGTCGAGCAACAGACATGCACGCGCAACTTGCTTGTTGGAGATCTGGGCGTTTTTTGGATGACGGAGTTTGAATGTTGCATGACGTGTGCATAAATTAGGCGCCATATTGGATCTTTGACGCAAGTTCAAATGTGCATATCTGGGCTCGGTTTTAATATCTTTTCAACCTTTTACTGTGGTCATGCCTGCATGTCTTAGCTATGCCTTGCTTGTTTTACATCGGTCTTTGACCTTTTCTAGGGCGATTTACGGCTTTCTGATCACAAGCATGTTTTTGAGCAGTTTTGGCGGTTGCAACTGGCTAACCTGAAGCATTTAGTTCTACGGTAAGGCGCCAAGGTAAACGTTATGAAGTTGAAACTTGACAGAGGCGTAGAGGCGAGGGTGAGGTTCATGAGCAATGGCTCCAAGATGCTGCGCGCTTTTCCTTTAGTAACTTTGCAAGGCTCGAGAGTTGAGAAGTGAACTTGAAACGACAGCTGAACAATGTTCCACGGTCAGGCCTCTGGCAAGCGAACGCGATTTCAATTTAGAACTTGTCCTCTGCACCGAGAATTGGGCATACGCGGGGGCGGCCATAACTTGACAGAGAACGGAGAAACCAATTATTTTGGGAACGTTAAGGCAAGCGCGACCATTAGGCCTGTTTCTTTGGAAATTTCTCGCATCTTCGGTTAGCACAAGAGTTTGATTTTCCAATAAAACGAACTTCCAGGCGTTCCAATGTGGTAGAGTGACAGTTTCCAATTGACCATTGTTGACCATTGTTGACCATTGTTGACCATTCCATCAGTTTGTTGTGTGTTGTTGTTGTTGTTGTTGTTGTGAAGGTCGATGTTGCGCTGACCAAGGTGCGGTGTCGAATCCATGACCAGAGTTCCATTGTTGAGTAGAGGGTACTGTGCAGTTTGAGCGGGCGACTGTGGAGAGAGGAACATTTCATCAGTTAATTATTAACCATAGACCAACCCACTAGGGCCACCCCAAGGTCCCTTTTTCTAGTTAACATGAACCATGAACGTGAACCTACGGCGGGGTAGGTGAACATCTAGAACACCTGGATTTATTTGGGACATTGCTCTATCCACTGAGCTATCTGAACACCCTGGAAAATTAGCCGATTTGTTAACGTTCTTAATGAACTTGCTTGCCTAGCAGCCTGGAAAACAAATGAAAAAAACCCCCGTCTTCACTGGGATTTGAACCTCGGACCTCGGGAACACAAGGCGTTGGTGTTACCACACAACTACGCAATCCAGTGCAATGCTTTACACCTTTAGTTACAAGATTTCAAGTAGTTTCTTGCCGAAGTTAATGCGAAAAAAAGAAATCGTTTACTCTGGCCTGGGACTCGAACCTGCAACCTCTGCGTTACCATTCACTCTGTTTACCACTGAGCTAGCCCAACAACTGAAGTTCATAGCCGTTTATTTGCATCCTTGAATTAGACAATTGCAAAGAGCCTGAGAACAACTCTCTGTTTATGTATATATATATATTTTTTCAAGTCATTGCAGATAAGAAAATTGGCTTTCTCTGGGTAAAACTGACCTTTATTTAAAGACAAAAGCCAAGCCAATGGTGTTGGACGTGTTGTTTGATGGGAGAAAGGCGTGCGTCAGTGCGTGTTTTCTGTGTGCTCATGGATTTTGCAATAGTTTCAGTCATTGCAGATAAGAAAATTGGCTTTCTCTGGGTAAAACTGACCTTTATTTAAAGACAAAAGCCAAGCCAATGGTGTTGGACGTGTTGTTTGATGGAGAAAGGCGTGCGTCAGTGCGTGTTTTCTGTGTGCTCATGGATTTTGCAATAGTTTCAGTCATTGCAGATAAGAAAATTGGCTTTCTCTGGGTAAAAACTGACCTTTATTTAAAGACAAAAGCCAAGCCAATGGTGTTGGACGTGTTGTTTGAGTGGAGAAAGGCGTGCGTCAGTGCGTGTTTTCTGTGTGCTCATGGATTTTGCAATAGTTTCAGTCATTGCAGATAAGAAAATTGGCTTTCTGGGGTAAAACTGACCTTTATTTAAAGACAAAAGCCAAGCCAATGGTGTTGGAGGAGAGAAAGTGCGCGCGCGATGTTGGGCGCGCTAATGTGGCCTGTTCTCCAGTTCCGTTCGCGCGTTAAAAACAATTCTCCTCAACGCCGGTAT
>NW_027179562.1:0-17468 GCF_036669935.1 Montipora foliosa | reverse complement strand
TTAATTAACACCATTGACATTTTTCTTCCGGCTCTCGTTGAAGAGTCAAAGTTGTAAGTGGTCATTGTTGCCACCTGGGGAAAAACATGGCTGACGCAAATTGGCAACCCGTGAGCAACATGATTTTGCGAGGTAAGTTCTTTACGTAGTGTGGATACTCCTCCGAGATAAAAGCGAATTTTGGACTGCGTTTCCTCAATCCACGAACTCCTTGACCGTTTTCCCGCTTCGCACTCCATTCCAGCGATTAAAAAAACAGCGAAGACTGATACCCCATGACTCGCCTGTAATTAGGTCAAGAGAGTATGAGATTACTAGAGCGAATTCCCCACAACAAACAACAATATTTTATTTTACAATAATCCTTATTCCCCTGCTCCTGCAGGTAGCAGTGCTAATCGAGGCGGGCCATGATAATCAGTACAGAAGAGAAAATACCCACAGAGACTACCGAGAAATAATATATAAGTCGATAGGTAAGTAAAATACGAAAAACAGATTAAGTGCTAAAGAAACACCTAGCTATGTAATTGAGATTGGCAACAGCAGTATATTATGAGAGGTAGATAAATAAGACAAAATGAATAAGATAACATAAGCGAAGCAAAGATGAGGGCTATTAAGAGTGTTGCTAACCTTTTGAGATTATCGATTCTGAGTGCGTCGTATGAGTCCGTGTCAGATTCTAATCTATTGAAGAAGAATCATATGAAGTTTCCTTTAAAAATGGGCTTTTTGGGTAGTGTTCGGGTACTTAGTTTGGTATCCACCTCATTCCACAGTTGTGGCATTTTTTTTATTTTTTTTTATTTTTAAAACATTGTTTCGTATTCCCGATGAAATTCTTTTTAAACTCTACTATCGGTCCTTGCTCCATATTGCATGGTTCTTCAAATACCGCATTGGGGAACAACAGATATAAATAACTTTCCGTGCAGCATGGTGCCAGCTAAAAATAAATTTCGAATGATGATTCACGGGACACAGGGAATTCGCTCTCCTAACTTATATTCTCTTGGTTGAGGCAATTTGAGCCAGAAGCCGGCTTTCTTTTTGGTTAGCACCAGGAACAGGGACGACTATGGCCAGTTTCAAAGGCAGGAAGCTCGCGTATCACGGACTTCCGACTAGTCTACGCAGACTCAGACATTGCCGGGAACAACAGTGGTTGCCAATGGCTGAGCCATTAAGTTCGAAATTGTACTTTCAATAACAAGCCATTCTCTACCTTGAATTCACTATATTCGTGAATTCTTAATTTGCTTTGAAGTCACTATTTAAATCGGGAATTTAAAGACTGAAAGCGGGGTACATGGATTTTGGGACCTGGTCCCAGACAATCCCAAGTGATATCGAGGACGCGAACCTGGCAAAGTTGATTAAAGCCGTCACCTCCCACTTAAATATCACACCGCGAGGTGCTCTGAGGCAGGACACTATTCGAAAAACTATGTGATAACAGCGCTATTATCACACTCGGCAACCTAAACAATATTACACAATGGAAAGGGTCGGTTACCACACTGCACGACGACAAAGCGAACCATTTACAATCAAAGGCTTAGGCCTACATCATTAATCTAGCTAAGGCCATAATATGACGTCGTCAGCATGCTGTATACTCGTGGGAGCCTAAAAAATTGAGTTTTTGAGAGTACGCTGTCTTGAACTCTTTCGTGTGCCGAAGCGGAAAGGAACGTTTTCTATAGGGTCGAAAATTCATGTTCAAATCGAATCCATGGATATGATTGCTTATTTTCACTTATTTTCTCTGCTACCGTAAAGTCCCGGACAACATCGTCTGAATTCAAAGATAATAGTGAGTTCAAAGCAAATTAACAATTCAATGAAGAGATGCGTGCTGCTGTGCGATTATGCAGTACCTACTTTACCCACTGAGTCTATCAACTAAGCTATCCGACTTTGACTGCGAGTGTGTCATAATTGGGCCCGGACCATAGTCTGCTTTCTTTGTGCTGACCGAAAGAAAATCGGGTTTCTGGAGACGAGAGCTGGTCACGTTTGTAAATTCCAGTTCAACCCGTCCTCGCCCTTGAATTGGCGATTATCCTGAATTGTTATCTTGCTTAGAATTCACTATTACCGTAAACTCAGAAGACTGCCAGCTTGACTATGGATTATTGAAATGGTCATATTTTGTTTGGAAAGGAAACCCACGTGGATGGACGATGGGCCTCGAACCTGGGAATGTTCATTCACCCGTCACCTAACCACTCGAACTACTCGAAATATCACTATGTTGATAACTTCAAGTGTATTAAGGTTTTGCCCAATCTAATTATTATGCTTATTTTTATTTGAAGGGAAGCCCTTGTCCGTGTGTCCATGAAACGTGGTCCAGTAAATGTCTGTTTTTTATCGGTGCCTGTTATTAATTTGCCAAAACACTTTTCCAATCGCATTTTGGTCCACGTACCCCTAAACACACTTATAACGTTTATTATCCTTTACTCGAAAAAAAAATTGGGGAAACATTTATACTTCAAAATTTTGAAAACATTTGGCATTAACACGTTAAGTACAACTCTGCCTACCGAATGCGCCTATTTTAATGTAGTACTCTCCGTTTTTACCTTTTAAGATATTGGATGTTTATCATGTCCACGTGATCTTTTTCCTTCCTCAATTGTTCATTGGACATGAGTAAAAGGCGGATGACAAAGCCCTTAGAGGTGTCCCATCGTAATAATCACGAAACAAATTGACTATAATGAACGCTCAATGTTTCGCCATTTTTGGAGTAAAAAAATATATACTGCTTTATAAGTCGAATTTCGGGTCACGGTTCAAGTGGTACGGGACATATTTGGAAAAGTTATACTAATACCGATAACTAACTGCCCTAACCAAGTTTCATTGGCCCTGGAGAATTGCTTTAAACCTTCAAATAAAACCTATGCATAATCATTAGGCTGGTCAATCCTTAGCACACTTGAGAATGCTGTGTTATCACTCGTCCACAAACATCATTAAACACTTGCAAAAGTTTAAACGAAATTTCACAGACCAAAGCTAAACATTTAAAATCAAAACCTAGGCCAAATTTATTAATCTATGCTTAGGGTTCGGGTTAGGGTAACTCTTTCAGCGAGCGATATTTTTTATGGTAGTATGCTTTTTTTGAAAAATGCTGGTGTCTTGATCGTTCACGGGTAAAGCGGAAAGAAGGGGGTCCTACAGAGTAGAAACGCCTGGTTCAAATCCAATCCATGAATACCATTTTTTATTCCCCTTATTTTTTTTTCTTTCTACTACCCTCAAGTCCTGGGACACAGTGTCCAAAGTTCACTGAATTTAGTGAATTCAAAGCAAAATTAAAAATTCAGGATAATCGCGAATTCATTGGCGAGAACGTGTTCTCCAGTTATCTCCCGTTTCGGATGAATATTGCTTTTGCTTTTCAATGCTATTAAATAGTCCTAGTACATTACACACAAATACATCTCAAACATGCTTTAATGGTGTGTTGTTTTGTTACGACTCATTACTCGTAATTTAGCTGATCGTTATGACCATTACTACACTTGGAATTTGAAGACGTATCAAGTTCAAGAGTGCTAATAGAGAGCTTAGCACTTACATCCTGATCACGTGATAGTCGACATCGGAAGGTGGGACTGGACGCTTTCGTCAGAACTCAAGAACCCCCTCATTGGTCATAATTTTGCTCCGACTGAATAATCCAATAACTTGTGTGGACTCCCTGCGCAGATCAATGCTCGAGAAAAGCTAATGGGAGGGAAGGTATCATGTCCCTGTCTTGAAGACCGAAGTGAAGAAGTTATTTCTCAGTTAGGATTCGTTGCCTCCCGGTTCTTTTGTACCGTGGTGTGTTGTGCAAATATTCAGTTCATCATTTGCTAGACCCCGCTTATCCGGTTTTTAAGGCTGTGGAAACGATCGCTTTGCTCCGCTGGGATGTGTCTCGTTTGGATATTTCGGAGTCTTTTTTTCCTGTATACCAGTTGTTTCGACAAGCGACAAGTATGCCCCGACAAAACTCCCCTGAAAAGATCCAAGAACTTTGTAAGCTGCTTGAAGAAATGCAACTTTTAGGAACAAACTTCAGAGATGATTTATTATATCAAGTGTGGTTTTACAAAGTCAAAGTTTTATAGGCATTTTTGCGAGGTCGTTTTATGAGTCTCTCTGTACAAGATGACCTTATCAGGAAATTGAGGAAGGGAATTGAATCACTTGAGCGAGGGGGAATAGGGTTACTTAAAGATAATGAAATCATTGAAACTGTCCTAGGTTAATTGTGCCATAAAGGCCAAAAAGACCCAATATAGTGAACAAGAGATTATGACAGGGATACTGGTTGTCTTCAAATAATAACAACGATAATGAAACTTTAGTTTAAATTACAGTAGGTGATTATTGAAAATTCCTGTTGCGCTGATTGGTTGCAATTTGATCCCAATGGTTAGGGAGCTTGCATTGAGAACCTGGGGATCCTGGGCTCAAGACGCGTTCCCACCAATGTTTGATTTTGTTCCTTTTTACTTGTTATTTTTTTATTTTTTTATTTTTACTTTTTTTTTATATTACAACTTACTTACAAATGGTCTGGATCAGCACAAGTGTTCCTAATAGTTTAAAAAATAGCAACCACACTTTTGAATTTTCGGAACATGTTCCGGAACTAGCAATACAATGATTCTTTGGTAGATTACATGTTCGTTACAAGTAGGTAAAATTCAAACGAACCAACAATATTTATAGAGAACACGATGGCAACGATGGCCCAAGATTCACGAAAACGCCGTTTGATTCCTTCTCAGAAACATCTAACACTCCATTGACCAACCATCATCCTTTCACTTCGAAACAAGAAAAGGATGGCAGGATTCCTTGCCTTTGATACCTGTGTGAGTATTAACCAAGATGATTCTACCAAGATCTCCGTTTACTGGCAACCTACGCACACGGACCAGTACCTAAACTTCTAATTAAACCATCATCCTACAACTCCAAAAGATCTGTGGTTAACACCCTGATGTTGAGATCTCAGACCTTGGTTCCGGAAAACGATGACGAAACTAGAGAAAACACAGCACGTCAAGCAAGCTCTACAAATAAATAACTATACAGACTGGATTGCTAAAAATACCACATCCAAATCTACAACAGAAGATCCCGAAGAGCCTCAAAACGAGAAGAAAATCTATGCATCAAAACGCCATACATCAAAGGAATCTCGGAACGCCCTGCAAAGAGCTTTCAAGTCACATTGGCGCGGTTTACAGCTTATTCATAAACCCGTCAATTCTCTAAGATCCCAAATTGTACGTGTCAAGGACACAACTGTCAATCTCACGAAATGCGGTACTGTGTACCATAATCCAAATTGTGAGAATTGAAACAAGGAGTACGTTTGCGAAACGGGCCCCGCTCTCTGTAAATCAGAGTGAAAGGAACACCAATCAAGAAGTTCATCAGCTATTCACAAGCATTGGCGCCTGGAGGGTCACTCTGGTGGACCCAAATAAGACAAAAGTACTATCGACCGAAGTTCACACCTTCAAACGCAGGATAAAATAAGCTATTCAAATTGAACTCCGAAACCGGCGTTAAACAGAGACCAATGGTTACGAATTAGCAGCTATCTATGACACAATTCTAACTCCCAATAGGCGTTAAAAAACCGTTTTTAAACTTCATCTTTTTAACAATTCATATCATTGACTGATGAAGTCCGGTTAAAATAACGGACGAAATATTTCATACGTTTTAACTTTTAGCTCCGGGTTTGTAAAAACTTTTTAACTTTTATTTTACTTGTTAATAGTTTTAAACGCAGGAGTTAACTTGATTGACTATTGATAGGATGGTTGTTAATTTTTTAAGAATTAGTTAAATTTAATTAAGTGTCCCCAATCTGAGGGTACTGTCCTTCGCTAGATACTTTACTGACATCTCAAATTGATTCATTGATTGATACTGACACCAATTTTTTTTCCCCCAATCTTTCTGTTCAATGCTCTGTTCCACTAACCGCACGCGCGTTTTTGAGACGCGGACGGCAAAACCGGAAGTGAGCTGTTTTTCTCCCTTTTAACTTGTCTTCTCTGATCCTCACAACCCCATTTACATTGCTACCAGTATCTTTTCTCTATTAGAGATCATTATTATAACCATCCGTGAGACAACCCCTGTCCTGGTAACGAAATGTTTCTCTTTCCGGTTGCCGTCCGCGTCCAAAAACGCGCAGTGCTTAAGCTCCCTATTAGGTGCTTTTAAACGGGGCACTTTCACCGGCGTTAATGACCCTTTTACCACGGGAAACTGCATTTAGTGGGTGTGACCGACATTTCCCAATGTACATTTCCGGTGGTAAATGCCATGTATACGTCAAAAAGATCAAACGAAGCGGCCATGACATTGAAACGTGGTATAGTTGGAAGGGTGTTTTGATGCCCGAGGTACAAGAGCCAATCACGATGCTAATGAAGTTGTGATTAACCTTTCCTCAGTGTAGCGTTGTGTCTTAATTTCCATATTCTCGCCTCGAATAAGCTTTGCTAGTTGCGGTAATGCTTTCTGTAATGTTATCTGTGCATAAATAAAGATTTGTTTGCTATTCAATTTCCTTCCAATTGAATTTGCTTGACATTTCTTTTACGGGTCGTTAATCTTCGTAACTTGTGACCGACTGGTTAACGTGATCTACTAGAGCCCACGTGTGAGGCAACGCGGGATAATTTATCATGGGAAATGTACATTTACCATGGTGTGTGTATTCGCACCTATTGTGATTGTGATCTGATGAGCTCTTGATGAACTCTTGATGAACTAACTACTTTACCAGGACTATGACATACTAGTCACTTAAAGCTAGTTTTACGACACAAATTTTGAGTTTTCTGTGCTCTCGATGAGTTTTCACGACCTCAATAAAAAGGGAAGGATGTTAAATATCCACGATCTAGAGACAAAGCGTATTAAATTTCCATCTTCATGACTGTGTTCATCATGTGAAATAAAACACCCTCTGATCAACCTTAACTGTGTGAGGTCCTATTTTAGTTTTTAACGGAGCATATTGAAAACATTGGCGCCAAGGCCTTCTTCTTGTAGTCTCTTCTATAAAGCCTGGTTACGACATGGCACACACAAGACGCAAAGGCAAGAGCACACAGAAACATAAACTTAAGCTACGTTAGAATCAGGGAAAATGCACAGCAAAGAACGAAAGTTATTCAAGGTTATTGGGATTAACTTTCCAAAATGGCAGCCTAGGGCTTCAACAAGGAGGGTTGTCCATACAGCTCCTTAACAATTATTTCATTAGCGCGCCTTTGATATGAGTTGGCTATATAACCCGTCTCCTATCCAACAAGCGCAATGGAATATATTTTTTATTACATTCCTTAAACTGCAAAGGTTTGCATATACGAAATACGAGCGAAAAAACTTTGACGAAGATGCGATTTTGTGTTAATGGCGCTAGGAAAGAATTTGTTGAGTAACTTCTACAACCCGAAACGTCTGTGATGTTTAAAAAACTACTACTTACTGGCCCTCTCTGACATTTCTTTTAATCCAATCTCGCCGCCACAGAGCGCGTGACTGAGGGAGAAGAATAGCTGCTGGGGAACCCCTGAAACAAGTTGTCTGCTCATTGGTTTTCGCATTGTCTCTAATTTGTGCATTCATGTTAGCACTAGGAGTTAGCAGGCAACGTAAGTTTCAAATAGCCACTTTTTGGCTATCAGAACCCTACGGAACATCTTCTCATACATAGAGTTTTCCCAGAGCCTTGGGTCGATCCGAGGCTCTGGTGACGAGATAAGGTCTTTTAATCATGATTACTCTACCTTGTCATGATCGTAATGATATTTCATGTTACCTGGGTAGGCATCACAAAGTTGAACTACCAACCATGACCCTTGATCCAGAACCGTCGAGTGAACCAAAGAGTGGAACATGTAGGCTTTTGAGTGACATGTATGCAAATTGTCATGAATCGGTCACTATGCAGCTTTAGTATATCATTACATTGTTAATTAACGCAAATTCTCTGCGCTGACTGGTTACACTAGAAGTGATTAATTAACAATTAGACCCGTAGCCCGCAAGGACTACGGGTCAATATCCCATGAGGCGAAGTTCGAATGGGCTATTGACCTCTTGCCCTTGAGGGCGAAGGGTCTAATTGTTTTAGTATCACCCAACTAGTCGGACAGAACAGGCAATAATAACGTTAGCAAATGCAAGTTTGAAGAAATATTTACTTGGGAATACAATCGAAAGAAAGCGTCACGCTTTTCACTACTCGAGGACTGTAATTTGCTATAGTCCTCTATTAGCGTTCCCAATCAAAATCCAGCATTTGCATTAGTGTTCACTAAGTTGGGTGATACTAAAGAAAAAAAAATCGAGAAATTTTGATGGTACAGCATTATGTTCAGTATTTTAAAGTTATCTTCTTGTTTTAGTGGAGTTTCCCTCAAAGTATTAGACATGTATGGGCGTAATTGACCTGGTATTGTAACCTTGGGCCTGCATTGGAGTTGCCGTGCTTTAGATGCAAACACAACAGCCAATGTTGAGAAGGAAAAATTTTCCCCCTTTCCAGCTCTGACATACTGTGTCTGCACTGCTGTCTCTATACTTGTATTTCTTGGCGTTTTGGCATTTAAAGGTGACGTTGTTGTTTGAGCGGTTGAGCCGCATGTGTGACCCGACCGTAGCGACATCTGTGGAGTAACTGCAGAATAACCTGCCACATGTACATCGAGTCCCTTAATGAAGAACGGTGGCTACGCGGTACGCAGCGAGTAATATATGCGAGAGAATAAGCTGTATTAGTTGCTGGCTACGCAGTACGCGGTAGACAGTCAGCGGTCATGGCCATCCCTCAAACGGACATTTCCCTTTTTAATTCAACTTACACGACGTACAATCTATTTCAAATTCAAAATCTACTTCAAAGAAACAAACATTTTTGAATCCAGCCTAGAGAAGCTTCACAATAAGCGAAGTCAAAGAGTTGAACCCGGATCGAAGGCTACTCGTTGCAGTGTCCGATCATCCACTCGACTAACGAGAAACGCTCCCGGAAAGTCGAATTTTTTAGAGTTGTGGCGTAGTGGTACCCAGCAAAACAGGTGAAAGCTAACCGTTTTCAAAGCGGTTTTTTTACGCGGCTTTGCTCAGAAACTCTATTTCTTGTTGACAATGGCTCTATTTCTGCCTGTTTTTCCATTCCTTTTACAGCGGTAAGCTTGTCATATTAAGATGGACTATTGGGTCGTGTATTTGTTACGTGAATGTCGCCATGTCCACTTTGAAGGATGGCAATGAGTGTTGATCGCGGTAAACGTGTTCTTACACACGCCATTTTGAATTCTAATGTATTTGTTACTTGAATAAATTCCAATACATACTTCAACTTTAAGTAATTAGTTTCTGCGCACTGCGTAGCCCGGTAACGCAGAACTTTTGGTCCACTCAAAAAACTACTTTATGTCCCCTTTAACAACATCATAGGTCTACTCAAAAACTGTCCTCTTTAACAACATCTAGGTCCACCCTGGCCCTCCTAATAGTTATACGAAAAAACTATGTCCCCTTTAGCCCTTCCCCTCATAAGAGTGGATACTTGTATATTTTCCTCTGTCGAACATCAGATGATTTTAACTCATCAACGGGGGCTTCCTTAGGGGTGACTAGGTTAACAGCATCAAGGTCCACCTCAAACACTATGTCCCCTTTAACCGCTCCCCTCCTAATCGTGATACTTAAGATTTTACTCTGTCTGATGCCAGACAATTTTACTTATCAATGGAGGCCACCTTCGGGGAGTTAGAGGGTTAAGAATCAAAAATTCCATTACTTTTCTCAAGGTTCAAATTGAATCACAAGTCCTATGCCTCTCCGCCTCCTTCAAAACCTCGTTTTCAAAGCGTTCTTCAACATCCCGCTGTGAAGTAGTTCTTCCAATCGCCTATTTCTCCTTTTCTTAACCAGTTTTGTGGGTCCATCAACAGTGGAAGTTTGATTGACGTTTTTTGCCATTTTCTTCCAAGCTACACTGCTTGGCAGATTTTGTTGACCGTGTCCCTCAGTTTACTGGCTTTTCAAGGAACTTTGGCCATCAACCGGATATTGCCTGGATAAATCCTTTAAACAAGGGGGTTGCTAAATTAAAATTAAAATTGTGTGTAGTTACGTGAGCACTTATCCCTGCCTTCCTTTGCGGTGAACAACACAGTGAACTGGTGTCTTTGAGTCCTTCGAGATTTCCTCATTTTTCATCATAATGCAACTTACCCCATAGCCATCAACAGTAGCATACGCGCATTATTTTCATAGCGGATCTCCGAGGGCCAAAGGCGTGCGCGCAGAGCACCAATGGTAAGAAAATATGTTGAAAAAAAAACCATATTTAGTTTTGGTCACCGTTCGACCGTACTTATCCAATCCCTCCATGTATGCCAATGTGAAACTCCGTGGTGCAAACACCGCGTTTTTTGCCGGGAACATCTTTGATATTGCACATCCATGCATGTTATGTTATGTTATGTTTAATTGACACTTGTTAAAAGAAGGTAGGCGCTGGCCAGTAACACGTCACCATATAGACAGACTCAAGTTTAAAGGTCATCGAGGTCAGTTTTTTTTAAGTTGAGCCGCTCACCAGGTACTGGTTTTCAACTGGATCGCAAGCTCAAGCCAGGTTCAACGTTATTTACTTGATTAAATGCCACAGCTTTTTTGAAAATTCTAGCGTTTGCCATTGCACCCTAAATATGGTATTTTAATTATTCCACTATTACGTAATTTTAACCATATTTGGTCAAGAGAACGCGCAAAATATGAGACGGTTATACACTGTACTTGTCCCGGTTTTGAACGATTTAGAACAGAGCAAATACGGACTGAAGGGGGGGATTTTCAATGTAAGAAATTGTTTTTTCAACATGATGCAAAGACTGAGAATTTAGAGAATTTGGTTTGTGATCGCTTGTCACTCGTCATTTCGTTTATCCAGTCAAATAAGGACATTTGTCTGCCCTTTTGTGCTGTTTACATGGTTCTCACGCCGCCCTGAAGGACAGATTATGCTTTTCCGTAAAACACTCTCACTCAATAAAATTGAAGGCAACATAACACCTTTTTTGTAGATTGAATAAAACATCCTCTTATACGATGGTTTTCACATACAATACTCACGGACTTTTTGCTTCATTTCGTTCTCTCATTTTCCTCACCCCTACGGGGCTTGGGAAGAATACTACTCAACGCGCAAAATATCCGTGCGTATTATTTGTTAAACCATCGAATAAGATGTAATGTAATAACAAAAACATGTTTAAAGATCCCATGTCTCGCTCCTATCTGCTATAAATTGCAAAATGAGGTCAAAATGAAGTCACATTGCCCATTATAACCAAATATAATACTAATAAATAATAATAATCATTATTATTATTTCGTTTTTCTTCACACGATATGTTTGTTGACCTTGCTTTGTAAACTAGGCATCAAGCCTTACGACCTATTCCTTAGGTGTCTAGTTTTTCTTCTCAAGATTTCTTGCCGTTTCCTCAACAAGGAGGCTTTTTGTTTTAATACGATGCAATCTAGTCCAATTTTCTTCAACGATGTTTTCAAATTTTTGCTGAACGGCCCTAGTGCACCAATGACAATTGGTACGACAATTACTTTTCGGCAGCTCCAGATTTTTCCAATCTCTGTTTTTAATTCTTGGTATTGTTCCATTTTTTCCCTTCTTGTTATTTTTCCAGCACTCTTGTATCAAAAGGGCACGCGATATCTATCACATAACATGATCTTTCTATCTTATCAAGAACCACTACATCAGGTCTATTATGCTCAATTTGAGGGTCTGTTAAATATGAGAAAAGCAAAATGTCCCGCGAGTTATTGTATGTTAAACCATCGAATAATAGAATGATTATTTCACTAACAAAAAAGGTGTTATTTTGCTTCAATTTTATTTGGTGAGAGTATTTTAAGGAAAGCATCATCATTATTATTATTATTATTATTATTATTATTATTATTACTATATTATTATTTTTGTGTTATTATTATTATTATTATTATAGTATAGTAGTATATAGTAGTAGTAGTAGTAGTAATTAAGTAGTAGTGTAGTAGTAGTGTAGGATGTAGTAGTATTACTTCGATATGCATACTCACACCTTTTTCACGTCCTCATACTTCAGGAACACACATTCCCTATCATCTTTATGTCTTCCACCATTCTCGAGGACATGTTTGTTCCACATTCCATAGGGCACTACAAATCCGGAAATCATGTAGTGTTAAAAGCAGCCCACAGCACAAAATCAAAACATTTAAAGGTCCTTTTCCTCAGTCAGGCACTACAATAACGCCCAAAATTAAGCAACACCCAAAATTCATGTTAATGAAGTTGATTGTTTTCTTTCATCAAACTACTGCATATAAAATGTGATTGACATTTTTAGTAATCGCAAATAACAATGGTTTGATTTGAGTTTAACTCAGTCTTCAAGAGAGAGGAATGCCTCTAGTTTTTGTGACCTTCGCACTCTCTGCGTTTATTTCATGTGGTCTTAATAGCTAGAACAGTTTTTCGCCACCCTTTCTCCTCTCTCCCCGGATTGGCAATTGCTACTGTTTGTTCCTATTTTATGTGTTGTTATCCCCCTTAACAGCAGTAGGGACCTTTAGATTATAGGAACGAGAACGATTACGAGATGTGACTGCCCGGGTCTAGCGAAAATACCTATAAGATTCATAACCCGGAACGATTAATGTTACTCTTTCTTAGCAGTGTAGGTTGCTCGGTTTAGTCTTATTGCTGTTAACTGATCCCTTTTTGCGGATCGAAAAAATGCCAAAACTGCTACCGTGTTGTTGAATTGTTGTGACACTACAACATTTCTCCAAAGCCTCGTACTGAATAATGAAGACGGTATCACTTTTTTTTCTCACTCGCAAAATGACGCTGGTTTACGCGCGCGCTCACTGGTCGTCCTATGAGAACATCTCATGCTCGTAGTCGTTCTCGTCCTATAATCTAAAGGCCTGTCCATAGCTCGCAGCATTTAAACGCAACATCTTGCAACCTTGGTTGGCATGATTTGCGACATGTTTTGACCGGGCTGGCCACACCCACGCATTTTCAACCGCTACATGTCAAGGTTTCAGTGCCCCATGCCCCTGGCGCGCAAGAATTGGACCTAGCGCGCATACCCTAGGTGCCACAATGTTGCGCGCGAATGTAGCCAAATGAGTACAACGTCATGCAACCTCCAATATCGTTTGCACGAAAATTTGACCGTTTTCAAATTTGATCCACACCTCATCCAACAGGTTGCAACGTATCGCAACAGGGTGGCCGAACGCATGCAAACATTTTGTGCCCAACTGGATGTTGCAAGATGTTTCGGTTGAAAATGGTTCGAGCGTTTGGCCAGGCCTTAAGAGCTCTTTAATTGTTACTAAATGGAAGGGTCCACTTTAGGACCCTTCCCATATACCCCCAGATGTGTCAAGTTGTATTTATTTTCATTCTTTGCGCTTCAAAGTTAAATGTTTATTGCAAGGAATACCTTCGATCAGTTCATTAGACCTGGTCCACTGACTGGCATAATACCTTTTGATGGGAAGTTAAGTGAATTTTATCTCATAAACCGTAACGTCAGGTACTGACCCGAAGAACTAACAAAGCCTGTTGGAAGTGAACGTCACAATCATTCAAAGTGTCAAAATCCCGTCTTTGTGATACAGTTGCTCCGTAAGATTTGGGCTTGGTGGCTTATCGGTAGGGACATATGGTTAAGGGGGGTGGCTCTTACCTATACCAAACCGTTTCTCCAATTCATTTAACTCTACAGCAATGCTCGGTTTCTTTGTAAGAGTGTGTTCTATTTAACATACCTTTGAATGGCACGACGCCCAACCATATTTGGTAACGCAAGTTACCAAAAAAGAAATGTCTAAAAACTCAGCGAGTTAACTATGTTTGTCACAAATTTTTAACGCAACAGTATGAGAACATTTTAACACAAAATCTGTAGCAATGGATTTTAAAAGAAATTACTTCTCAAAAAATTATGACGTCATCAGGCACTTATGCTCCTTTGATACACTTTTCAAAATATCACTTCCATTTTGTGTCTGAATAAAAAATTCCATGCTACATCCAACGAAAAATGATGGGACGTTTCCCATCCTTGAAAAAAAAAACCATTGAAAAGTTGCTTCATAGAACCATCGCCCGCAATCTTTTTGTAGTGCTCTTTGACTTTCTGTTGTTAACTGCCAACTTCCTTAAGTGCTGTTTATATGCCCGGCCCCACCAATGTCTTATCTGATTAAACTTCCCAGGAAGCAGGAATCAGAGCACGAGTGCATTCTAAATATGGAGATGTTTTCTAAACTTTTGTGTCTTGCATCCGGGTTTCAGCATTGATCTCTTTGTGACAGCCCTTAATGCTCAGTTCCATGTACCCAGGTTTCCTCATGAAAACCAGACCCTAGGGCTACCTTTTGCGGATGCTTTTGGTAGATCTTGGCACATAATTTTTTAATAACCTTTCCTCAGTTTGAGTCTTAGTCAACGGTGCCTCGACAAGGTGGAGAGGGATCAAGCCCCAGGATTTCTGTTTGGCACACAGCCTGGCCCACTCAGACATGGTAGCACGTCGTCTTCTGCAAATGTTGACAGGGCCCAGTGGTGATGATGTGAACGTCCGATGGACTGCTCCGTGTGATCCTCTAATCCACCCTTCAGGCCCCAAACCCACAACATGCAGGGTCAACCTCATTTTGATGGCTTGTCCTGTGTCAGAAAATTCTATAGAGCGCATGGCTTTTCTGAGCACAATACCGATGTTCTCCTCAGCTCATGGCCAACAGCTACTCAGAAACAATATGCAGCCCATTTTTAAAATGGTGCTGTATTCTGTACGTTTGAGGCCGATTGCTCCTGTGTTCGCTCGATCTGACAGCCGTTCCTCGAGTTTCCACCATGGAAACTCCTAACTCTGCGAGATCAGCTCTTTGTTGTATTATTTCAATTAATGGGTGCTCAGTGAGGCCAGCACTCAATAGCAGGTTTTTTTAAGGGGCTTTTCAACAAAAGCTGACAGTTGCCCTTTAACCATGACAAATTTCGTTGAGTAGTTTTGGTTACAACATTGAGGTGGCCTGTGATCACTTGAAAGTACGCTGTTATGGAAAGAAAAATTGGCACACTTTTTCAAGTTTTTTGGTTTTTTTAGAGTTCAACGAACGACGCTAAGGCGTCAATACTCCCACCTTGTTACTTGCCTGAGGCCAGTAGCTTACCACCTTTTTTGGAAATTAAATAACCACTTACCAGTTGTTGATAAAGGATTTCCTAGTGCACCTGGCTCTTATGGATACCTATAAACCCCACACTCCAAATACACATTTCTGTCACTCATTATTATAATAAATTATTATATATAAGTATTAATACCATGCTTGCATGTACGTGTCAATACCGTACCTTCTTCCTTCCACAAATATCCTTGCAAAAAACTCCCATGTACCACTAAATCCACCAGTTTGAACCCCATAATCTTTCATAAATTCATCAAATGACACCCACACATCCTTTGGATTTCGTGCAATATACACATACTTTTGCATCCTGCTCCTTTAGGTATGACATCATAGGTTAGGTGTGATATGCATGAGGCGAGGACTGGGGAGTGTTCTTACATCAGCTAGGACGGCCCTTGTTAAGTCCACTCTCTAAAAAATTGGAACTCTTTCAAATATTTTCCGTGAGCTAACTTCCCCATAGTTATACAGCGGCCATAATATCGTCCTGCATCCAAGTTGTTCCTGAAATGACCTCAATAACTAACTTCGTACAAGATACAGATTAAAGGTCAAGTTAAAAATTATGCTATAAATATAGGAAATTATACAAACGGTAGTGCATTTTGAGATTTATAGGGCACAGGTGATGTTTTGACGTTCTTAAAATTGCACAAGCCATAGGTGATTGCAATTTGAACTTTTTCAAAACATCTCACGTGACCATAAATCACGAAATGCACAAGCAAGTTATACGATTTTTTTATTGATTATATACTCAACAAAATCACTCCCCCGCTTTGTTACCATAGCAACTTCCTGTATCACACTCTGTAACTTCTTAAATTGCATTCTATAACCTATTTGTTGCATTGCGTCATTGACCAATCAGAAACATGATATTTTGTTGAGTATATAATAAAAGGAGTTACCGGTAACTCCAATCAAAGGAGTTTTAATCCCTTTAAAACACTTAATATAAACATAATGTAAAGTGGCATAAATCACCTGCCCCTTTGCCCAACTGTAAAGTTCTTTTAATAAACTATTTTATTATATGGCTTGTGGTTGTAGCTGATATAACATGCACTCTGATTAGCTAATTGTGACTGAATTGTAGGGCATTATTCCCCTTAATGCCCACCCGGCCAATTACGGGCTTGCAAAAACAAAGCAATAGGTAATTAAAAAGCGAAATAATAAACTACTTACTAACCGAGCTAGCTCGAGCCGTAACCGGGAATATTTGGCCCTCGGTCGTTTTTGTTAGGGGGGGGGGGGGGGGGCAGGGGGGGGGCGGACCGAGTGCAGCGAGGTCTGTGCTGCCACGACCTCGGGCCACTATTCCCCAGTATGGCCGGCGCGCTCGTTTAGTAAGAAGTTAATACTTATTAATATTATACACCAGACTCACGAGGAAAATCTGCTTGGTCGAGGGCATTCAATCAATTCACAATAGCTTGTGAACTTGACATGAGAAATGTAATATCTGCTGGCAGATATTACATTTATCATGTCAAGTTCAATGTCTGCCTGGTTACTAAGCCCCTTGGAGTGTTCTCCTCAGAAACAAAATGGCTGAACTCTTTCGCTTCTGTTTCTGAGGATGAATTATGTGAAAAGGTATAATAAAACAATTATTGAATTCAGTTTTTCGCATGATATTCATGAATTATCAAAGCCTCAGATCCACAGCCCTCGGTTTTTGATAATTCATGATATCATGCTCCACCTCCTCCAATAATTGTTTATTATCATTAATTTATTATTATTATTATCATTATCATTATCGTTATTCTTATTAACAAAGAACCTTGAGGTCAACCCACTGACACCTGAAACACCCTAGGACGCCACCAGTTGATGATTAAAATCATCTGCCGTTAGACAGAGTAAGATAGGCTAAGTCTCGATTCCCAGGACTCCATCAATGGGTGAAGGTACAAGTATCTGTGGACTATGGTTCCAAGTCTACTAAAAATTATATTGCACTTTGGCTGCGATAGAATAGCATACCCTTGCTGATGATTCCAGTTCTCGCAATGGGAAAAAAAAAACTTTTAGTTGGTTTAAAACAGACAGAACCTTCATGGGCCTTGTTTGTGCATTACTGATGTGGAACAAGTGAAAAA